>NC_086328.1:88226422-88418922 GCF_036172605.1 Pelobates fuscus | reverse complement strand
GTGTGTGTGTGTACCGGTGTCAGAATTTGTATCTGTGTGTGTGTGTGTGTACCGGTGTCAGAATTTGTATCTGTGTGTGTGTGTGTGTACCGGTGTCAGAATTTGTATCTGTGTGTGTGTGTGTGTGTACCGGTGTCAGAATTTGTATCTGTGTGTGTGTGTGTGTACCGGTGTCAGAATTTGTATCTGTGTGTGTGTGTGTACCGGTGTCAGAATTTGTATCTGTGTGTGTGTGTGTACCGGTGTCAGAATTTGTATCTGTGTGTGTGTGTGTACCGGTGTCAGAATTTGTATCTGTGTGTGTGTCAGTCTGTATCTGCACTCTGGGGAGCATGGAACAGAGAAAACAGGAGATGGGACAGAGAAAAGCATATGAATTTGAAATAACAGCAACTGTAATAATTGCAAATATTTCGCTATTGTAAGGGGTACAATTTATAGAAATGGGGTGCCAAGGGGTACTCAAGAGAAAAAAAGGTTTGGAACCACTGGCTTACAGCCACCTTGTGCCATTCCCCAGTTTAAAGAAACACCCCAAGCACCATAACCACTACAGCATGCCATTATAGAATAGTTGGACTTCTTACCTGGGGGCTGCTCCATGCCTCCAACACATCCTATGAAGTGCTAGAAACTCTCAGCTAAGCCTGGCAGTGCTGGGCTTAGCTCATTGGGTGAGGGAAATCAGCTGACGCGCTCAGCTAATGAGCTAGCCCTGAAAAGAAAAAAGTTACCTGCGCTCTTTCCACATCCCTATGTATTTTTAAACAAATGGAGGTTTTAGTTACCTCCAATGGCCATGAGAGGGTATGCCCACCCGCCACATCAAGGCAGACCTCTTAAGTGGGTCCTAACTCTAACCATTCGCCTTGCTTCCTTGAGCTCCTGGAAAAACAGACAGAATGGGGGTAATTTTTTTTATATACATCCCTGTATGCCTATTAACCCTTAATACGGAACACATGGGATGGGCAGCAGCATTGCAACCTAGCTGTGTGATACAAAAGTGAATACAAATACAAATAAACTAGTCCTGCGCTCAAACTCTCATTACTCCATTGCAGGGATTAGCTCAGGAGAGCGAACATCCACTCATATTTAGGAAGCAGTGGAGTCGAGGCAAGAATTCAATCTGTATTGAAACAATGGGGTGCCAAGGCAATCATAGCACCATGCCCACTACAGTGAGCTGTAGTTATGGTGCTTGGAGTGTTCTTTTATTATCAAATTATTTAAGAATGGTATAATATAAATTGGGGTTCTTGTTGGTGTCAAGCAACTGTCCACCCCTTGTTGATTGATAACAAAGAATTAACACGCATTAGCCATTCTTTCTGTGCCAACCTGGGAAATACTGATTAGGCGAGAGCTGCTTAACCTTAGGTAGCTGCCCTGTTTTCTGTTTTGTTGAGCTTCTGCTTACAGACCCTATTGAAGCCACCAGGCACGAATGAGCTAAACTCAAGGGAACATGCTCAGAGCATGTCATGTGGTTATGTTATATGTGCAATAGTTTTTTTTGTATGTTTTTATATAAATGTAACAAAAAGCAGAGACTCTTTAAAATATTAGAAGATGCTGCAAAGAAAACGGTTAGTACCAAGCCATGTTTACACTTAACAATGAGTAAATATGACTGAAAGAAAAAAAAAGCAATCAAACAAAACATACCCATATATCCCCTTCAATTTTCCGAATCACTGTCATTTGACGATTACCATGGGTTATATCAGTATATACAGGAATATTGTGCATTCGGGAACGTCTGACCACATAAGGAAGATCAGGGGATGGGTCTGTAACAGAACACAAAGTGGAGGTGCTTTCATTGCATATTTATACAAAATTACATCCTTTACATTTAAAAACAGTCTATCCATGTGACATTAATCTGCGACCTCTGTGGCACCAAATTAGGTTATCGCTCACAATAAGAGAAAAAGACAAATCGAAGACAGGGTGTACCTTTTGGTGCGACCCAGCCAGATGGAGTGCTCTGTGTATGTTTTGGAGGATCAGGGACCCTTGAAGGGGGTATCAGGCGCTCCACAAAGTGATATTCCTCTTGAGATTCAATAATACCTGGATACTGTGGTGTAGCAGCTGTGGTAGAGCCACTATATGCACGCTGTGTGGGGAAAAAAATAAAAATAAAAATACTTTGAGTCTATATGTAATTCAATGTATCTCTGAAACCAAAATGTGAGCACCCACACATCCTATTTATATTTTTTTTTTGGGGGGGGGTTCTAAATAAATAATACAAGATGTTAGTGGAATACTGCCCAACCTTGACATATTGTTGGTCAGTACAACACACAGTTGGATTCAAGGAAAAGCATTCTCAGTGTTCAGTAGATTCAGAATGTGAGTGATTTCACCAAACCCTTTTGCCACACAAGGTGTAACTTCACCTCTGGCAACTTAATTGGGACGTCACTAGCCACCCTGTAACAAGAGTTCCGGGCCAGCTAATATCAATTCTGTGCAAAGTTACATGCACAGTAAGCCATACATTGGTGAAGAGCAGTCATCTAAAGCGATCTGTAGTGGTTATGTTGCTTTGAGGATCACAAAGGATCACAGATGTCTGCCTTGAAGGGACATCCTCCCAATATGTTCTAGGTATTATTTGAGACAGAAACCTTCCTATTCTGTGTGGGCATAAGAGCCAGCAGGTGTAATGAAGTCTAGTTATTAAAGTACCAATTTCTGTACTTTTATAAGATAAGCCTATGTGGCGACATGCCGTTATTGACAAAACCCCTTTAGCAGATTGGGTTCTTAGGGACTGCAGTGTACCTTTAAAACAGCAGCTTTATTTAAGATCACTGCAGCCATATGACGACACCCTGATCAGTGAGGTCTAAGGAATTTCACTTCCTTCTTCGCCATACAAGATGTGTTTCCTGTGTGCTCTTTCCAGTTCTAGGGAGAGCCTGAGCCACAGCTGCATAGCATAGCTATAGATATAAACATATCTATGTATGCTTTAGTGTTGCACTTTTCATGGACTTGGTCTCTGAGGTCCCATAGAGCAGAACACCAGAGGTAATTAAAAGAAAACTTGGAATATCAATAATAATACAATTAAAAAAAATAAAAGTTATTACAATTATACACAAAATTCTATTCCAATACCGTGAGAGGTTTCACAATCTGAATTCATGGGTACCAAAACGGTTTTAAAAAGAAATCAGTGTTGTAAATTGAATCAACTAAGAGCATTTATATAATTATTCATTAAAAGAGGTAAGAGTTGCCATACAAGAACAAGTCTAACAGACTAAAGTGAGAATTCAAGGTGAATTGAAATATAAATGGTAACTTCAACCACTATGACCATTTCAGTGATCTGAAGTGGTCATGGTCATATGAATCTTTGTGTGCAGAGTAATCTACACTTTCGTCCCAGGGGTTAGTTACACCTTCGGCACATGTGATTTTGGCAATCCCAGATTGCCAAATGTCAAGTCTGTGGAAAAGATATGTGTCATCAGCCCTCACTGCATGCTTGTGACAGTCATAGGGAGTGTATACACTTGCAGGATGTGCTTGCAAGGGGGAAGTGTTAATCTCTCCTCCCTTTCCTGCATTATTTCAGACCTCCCCACCTACCTTCATTTTGTTAATAGTTTGCCTGCTATAATAGCCTGCTCCTCCCCCGCCGCTCCACCTTCTTCCTCCGTCGGCCGGTGGGCGAGACTGATCCCGCCCACCGGCCGAGGAGTCCCAATGCGCATGCGCGGCAATGCCGCGCATGCGCATTGGCGCACCCCATAGGAAAGCATGGAAAATTAATTTCAATGCTTCCCGATGGGGAATAGAGCGACGCTGGAGGTCCTCACACAGCGTGAGGACGTCCAGCGACGCTCTAGCACAGATAATCTGTGCTATGATGCAGGAAGTGACCTCTAGTGGCTGTCTAGTAGACAGCCACTAGGGGAGGACTTAACCCTGCAAGGTAATTATTGCAGTTTATAAAAAACTGCAATAATTACACTTGCAGGGTTAAGGGTAGTGGGAGTTGGCACCCAGACCACTCCAATGAGCAGAAGTGGTCTGGGTGCCTGGAGTGTACCTTTAACCTAAACTTTTAAATTCACTAAGAAGGCTGCAAAGTGTAAGGAAAATAAATTGATATTCAACAAATTTTAGCCTTAATTTTACCATTCCGATTTTAATAGCTAAAATTAGGGGTTTATTGAATAACCCTATCAGAATTTATGACAATTCACACTAGCAGATTTGTAAAATTTCTCCAATTTAAGCCCTCAAATTGAATGCAGCTAAAATGTTGAGTTTAGTAAATAACCCATGTTCATAATGCTTTTAAAATGGTTAGTATATTCCCCACACAGTGTCTCCTGAAAGGAACACAATGGCCATCTTTATTAAATAGTTGGCTTTTGCCCAGAACACTGTATTGCCAACTACCTGGAGATCTGGGAGCCATTCATGTCACATCAATATGTCACAAAACAGTTTGTATAGATGTATATATATGAAACCAGGGGGCTGCACTCACCTGAACATGCACAAATGGGGTGCTGCTAAGGGCCAAATGATACAATACACAAGATCTAGCGCACTCACCTATCCACTAAACAGCAACTTCAATGTTGACAGATTTTATTGGGGAGGGGGTGAATCCATCTCACGGGAAAGGTGCAAAAAGCAAGGAGTACAAGTGCCTCATCTCAGGTCCCTATTTAGCCTTGTACTGCAGAGAGCCCCAGATGGAATGTTTTCCCCAAGTAAGTGGGTTGATCTCCTAAGAGCAGCCATTAGGCTGTTAGAGCAGGACCTGCCAAAGATGGGGTACATTGACGTTGTGGCATGCTTATGCAATGTATGATCATATAATGTAACTAAACCCCCATTGTTTTTGCCTAGATTAGGTGTTTTTAATAAAACTAATAAAATCTGTCAGCATTGGAGTTGCTGTTTGATGGATCTTGTGTATTGTATAGCTGGCCTGGTGGCTCATGCTGCAGGTCTGTAACAGTCTATTTTCTTTTTAATTTCAATATACAGGCAGCCATCACAGGCCATTAATATTCACCGTGTATTACAAATATAAAAGGCGCTCACCTGCAGCTGCCATAGCCCACTCAGAGCTCTCAGCCTTGCCCTTAACAACATGGGAGCCGCCATCTTTGTACCCAGCAGGATGTTTGGTCCCTTCTCCCCGGGTGTACCAAGATGGCACACTCGTATAGCCTCTTCGAGAGGAGCATGATGGGCGGGTAAAAAGGTGTACCAATATGGCGAAGATTACGGCGGGAGTCACAATATGGCGGCGGTTAGTCAATGCGCATGCCTCCCCGATGGACCAATCGGCATTTCCCAGTACGTGCGCGCTCGCGGTGTCTCATAAGAAGCGTGCGCGCTCCCCAGCCTCCCTCTTTCCTTTCCTCCATTTTGTGAGACGCGGAGTGTCCGGTGAGAGTTATGGGGGATGTTAAATGGTGTTAGAGTAGGGTTATCGAGGCTCACAGTGTCTGTAGTTGGCAGCCTGGAGCTGGCTAGTGATAAATTGCCAGTACATGCCCCCATTGGGTAGCCCTGTGCCCGGCTAGTGAATGGCAGCCGCTGGCTGTGTGGGCTTGTAGTCTCATGGCTCCCAGACCTGGCCAGGCATTATTTATCACTGTGTGTCCTGTCTGGGAACAATAAAGCTGTTACAACACGAGGTTACAAACTCTTATTGCAAATTAAACCTTACAGTGGGCTCTTACACTGTCACGTGTTGGGATGGGTCGAGTCACAGCCCATGCTGTATTCCCAGCTAGCTACTCAAATAGACACTTTTTTTAAAAAAATGGTTAAATTGTGTAATAGGATTTACTCCACAAATAAATGACTGCATGCAGTTAATGTTTTGCTAGATGCCACCATCCCTCCTTCTGTAAGACATACTAGTTTTTAGGACTTTTTATAAATATTAAGAATTTATTGTGCTGTTACAACTTTTGAACAATTGTAAAAGTAGCAGGGTATTTTTTTCCTAGTCTGGATTATTTGGGTTCTAATGTATAGATTGTATACTGTAGATATTTTTTAAGAAACTTTTTTTTTTCCCTCAGTAATTTTTAAGAACTTGGATGCTTCAATAAAGAAAATAGTTGGGACCGAAACCACCTGGGCTCATTGTATTGGTCATGGTGGAAGAATTTTCTGCATCTTTCTTAGTAGTTTAATTACAACTGAGGGAAAACCTTCCTACTTAATGAAGTCATGGAGGATAACAATGCCACGTGACCCACTAGTACAAAATATCCCATAATTGTATTGGAGCCTTGCTGGTTATAGGAATTATAGAATAGATTTACTTTTTGATAAAATCTTGGTTCCTAGAGGCTGTTGATAGGGTTTGAACACGAACTGAAGAAGCCTAGCACATCGCTAATATACATTGTTTGCTACGGAAACTGTAGTAAGGGAGTGTCAAAGTAGATGACAAGTGGAGTGATAAAAATATGTACAAAGGTCTTCTGAGACCTAATTCTGTATATACCTGTTACAGCTGCTATTGACATAGCCTTAGATCCTTAACATTTGACTTATTTTCGGTACTGGGTTTATATACATTAAAAGGTAGGACAATGCATGTATTATTTCTGGTTTTAATTACTGCTTTACATTTTCTTTATTTTGTCTTTCAGTAGCTGACAATGCAGCTGTTTGTTAGAGCTCAGAATCTGCACACCCTTGAGGTGTCTGGGCAGGAGACTGTATCACAAATCAAGGTTTGTGGCAAATGTACCTGTATACATTTTGCCTATTGGCTCAAAATGATGAACCATGCCTATCGAATCGCTTCTACAATCTGTATGCTTATTTTTCCTCAGTTACACGTCTCTTCCTTGGAGGGAATTCCTTCTGATGATCAGGTTATCCTTCTTGCTGGCACACCTTTGGACGATGAAGCCACTCTATTGCAGAGCGGTGTATGTGAACTAAGCACCCTTGACGTTGTTGCAAGACTTCTGGGAGGTCTGTATGATTTTGGTTTGGTTTCTACAAACTGTTTAATGTTGTACTTTTATTTTAGTGTGAACACATTTTAATAAAATGGTTATAATGTAATGCCACCTAGAAAATGTGTGTAAGTAATCCCATGCATAACCAATAAAATTTGGATACTGTGATTGCAAACGGAGGACTAGGTTGGCTGAGCAAGCAATCTCACAGTTCTTAGCTTGCCCCTTTTAAATTAATACATAGCTCTTGAAGATAGCAAATTCAGAATAACTTCAGCTATTTGAAAGTAGTTGGCTAGCACAAACTATAGATTGCATTTGTGCTATTTAAAGAGACATCACATGTTTATAACAAGTGAACTTAAATAAAAATACCATACCTATAAATTACACATGGTAAATATTAGGTGTTTAAGAGATGACTAAACATGTTAACTTTCATTCCCTTCAGGTAAAGTACACGGCTCTCTGGCTCGTGCCGGAAAAGTACGAGGGCAGACCACCAAGGTATAGTTTTGTTCAACCACCTACTATCTTTCTTGCATGAATTAGGTGCATGTACTGACATACTGCAACATTTGCGGAGGCAGTAGAGTCTGATGGCAGTAGGCAGGTTATTCCATAGGAAAGGAGCCGCCCGCGATAGGTCCTGCAAGCGCGAGTTGGCTGTACGGGTGCGAGCAGCGGTCAGGAGGTAGTCACGGGCAGAGCGGAGGGAACAATACCTATGGATCAGTGAAGAGATATGAGGGGCTAGAATTGTTCAGTGCTTTAAATATATGGGTTAGCACTTTGAATTGACTCCTATAGGATACAGGGAGCCAATGTAGGGACTGGTAGAGGGGTGGGTGAGGTGTGAGAGAGCAGACTAGAGAGGAAAATCAGTCTAGCTGCAGCATTCATTAAAGACTGTAGTGGGGCAATACGTTTTTTTGGAAGATCAATCAGGAGAGGGTTACGATAATCCAAGCGGGAAATTACTAGAGCATGGACAAGCTCCTTGGTAGCATCTTGCGTAAGAAAGGGGCGGATGCGGGCTATGTTTTTAAGTTGGAACCTGCAGGATTTGGCAACAAACTAAATGTGAGGCTCAAAGGTGAGGCCAGCGTCAAGTATGACGCCAAGACAGCGTGCTTGCAAGGATGGACTTATGTGGGTATCACTGACTTGAAGGGAGAGCGAATGAGGAGGATCAGTATTAGGAGGAGGAAAGAGCTCAGTTTTAGAGAGATTGAGTTTTAGAAAGCGTGAGGACATCCAGTCAGAGATGGAAGAAAGGCAAGCAGCGACACGTTGCAGGATGGCAGGGGAGAGGTCTGGGGAGGAGAGGTATATCTGAGTGTCATCAGCGTACAGGTGGTAGTGGAATCCAAAAGAGGCAATAAGTTTGCCAAGAGAGGCAGTTTAAAGATAAAATAGAAGGGGACCAAGAACAGATCCTTGGTGGACTCCAACATAGACAGGACAAGGGGAGGAGGTACCCTTGGAAAAGGAGACACTGAAGGAGTGTTGGGAGAGATAGGAGGAAATGTTCCATTCACCGTAAAAATGTACCACCAGGGCTGGGAACAATAACACTCTGCCTCTGTGGCTACTAATGAGGCACTAATAATGTTTAATGAGATGTGCATCAGGAATGTTTACTTCATTATAATGGAATAAGATGTAAATGCTGCAGAGAAGATGTGATCCCACAGTAGATACAAACTCAGTAACTTAAACTAGTTTGCTGGTATTCTAACTATTCCTATTCCGATACAGGTTGCCAAACAAGAGAAGAAGAAAAAGAAGACCGGTCGTGCAAAGAGGCGCATGCAGTATAACAGACGCTTCGTGAATGTGGTACCCACCTTCGGCAAAAAGAAGGGACCAAATGCCAACTCATAAAATGCAGAGCAAGAACTAATAAACCATTGCTAAACTTGAAAAATTGTCCTGAATGTATTTTCTTTTTTTGTTCCTAGTAGTAAAGTATTCTGATAAGATGCTTAGTGTTTAAACCTTGCAAACCGTCCAGATGCAGAAAGTATTAGAGAATATTTTGATTTTGGACACTTACACATATAAGCCAGATGTGGCTTTTTGATTCTTTAGTGCAAGAATCTCAAACTTTGGCCCCCAGATGTTGCTGAACTAATACTCCTTTCTGACCAACTAATGTATTAAACAATTTCTGGAACATGTAGGCTATCCATATGGGGCAGATGTGCTTGTGATCCCTGCTTTAGTGCTTTAATCATCAGAGCCTCCGTCAGCAGTAACAAGCACATCTGCTTATGGCTATTCCTGACCTTTGTGAGCAGTACTGTCCGATCATGGCTTGCGTTGATCATGTTTTATAGAAACAGCACGGGAGCATGCTTAATCGGTAACCTATTGGGTATGGATGAGGTTCCCACAAATGTGAGAAGCCCCTTTGTAAAATGCATGGGTAGTAGTAACTGATAAGGGAAGGTGAGTTAACCGGTCAAGTTGCTTGAGTTTTCAAAGTGAAATGTGGACTAGTTGCATGTTTAACCCCTTAAGGACACATGACGTGTCTGACACGTCATGATTCCCTTTTATTCCAGAAGTTTGGTCCTTAAGGGGTTAAGGAGCTAGCACAACTAGATCCCCATTACCCACATTTTATGCTGGTACACCACCTAAGAAACCATGTTCTTTGTTTGTGGTGGATAGTAACTAAGGACTAACTTTTGAGTTTGGGTTTTTAAATTAAAGCTCTGTTTTAAGCATCCCAAATCACCGGGTGGGGGGAAGAATCAGTGCGTGTATAAGTTTGTGAACCATTTATGGTGCTCAGAGTGATCTTCCAAGCTACCATAACTACTACTGTGCGCGGTTGTGGTAATAGTGCCGAGAATCTTAGCATCTTATAGTAAAGAGAAACTGGGTTTCACCTATGTGCGTGCAGGCCTTTTAGTCTTCTGCAGTATTGCTAAAAGAAAATATCCTATTTTAGCTTTAGCGATATCACACTTGTCTGGGATTGGACATCATTCATTGGTTGAGAGCATCTGTTACAAGTGCAATAAGCAAAATTATTTTACTTCACATAAAAGCACTGTAAGTTTGTTTAGAGTGCTAGTATTTTATAACTTGCTACAGAGTGTTACCTTTTTGCCACAGTGCTGCTTCTTTGCATTACTAAGGTTTCAGACTATCCGCAAGATCTTGTAAGATGCAGCTCTGGCAATAAAAACATCCCTAAGTGTATAGAAAAACATCGGTTATAGGAGGTGCATTAATGTCATTTGGAACTCTGGCTCATATAGTGTCATTTATTCACTTATTAAGTATTGAAACATGTAAGCAAGAACTATAGTGGAATCGGATCAGTTCCATTCATTTAGAACTCACTATAAGCAAATCCCACTGTATGTGTGTGCCTGTAAACCAGGCTTTCATATAGTGAAATCTAAGGTCTTGGTATAGTGAGGTAAGCTGGGTTTTTGCTTTTTGAAGATTCCAGTACTAACTAAAGTTCCCCAAAAACACTGCTATAGAGAGTAGGTAATTACTAAATCACCTATGGACCATAAGGGGGTATTGCTCTAGGAAAGCTTCTAGCAGACTATCGTAAACTTAAATGAAGTGGATTGCATAATGCGGCAATGTTAAGTTTGGTCTGTTTCCTGTGCCAGGGTTTTGCGCAGAGTGTTTTTCAATATAAAAGTTTAGGTATTGAAGGAATTATGGTAGCTTGGGATGTTGCTCAAGTAATTTTTTTTTATATATATATATATATGTGTGTGTGTGTGTGTGTGTGTCACACAGTTCTTCAGTTGTGACTTTGACAAGTAAAAATAGGCAGTTTTGTTAGCCACGCAGGGCTAAAATAAGTGCATAAAAAGGAATGTGAACACAGGTCCGACGAGATATCAAAGCGGTTTAAACAAAACATGAAATAAAACACGTTAGATCAGTTAGACCACGGGTACCCAAAAGGTTGCCAGATGTTGAACTACAACTCCCATGATGCTTTGCATGCTTTTAGAATGACAAACCTCATGGAAGATGTAGATTTAAAACATCTGGGGATCTACCTTTTTGGGTACCACTGAGTTAGACCATATAGAAATATATAACATACTGGGGCCTTAGGAACAGATATTAAATATCAATGGTCATTCTCATCACTCAACAAAAATAATCTCGTGTTACTTTCCATTTTTTTTTTTTTTTTTTTTTATTAAATGCATTACCTATATGTGCCATGATAACACATTGTTTTGGCCTATCGACCTCTGGTGGTTCTGTGACGTTGGGCATCTATGTGTGACCTGTATAGGGCCTTGGAGGAGCGTCAGCCTACCTGTCTACTCTGTGTGCCTACTCAATAAATTTGGGGGGGTGTTGGCTGTTGACATTGTATACTGTCTAGGTATCATGGATGTATATATATATATTGAGCAGCTCTTGGTTTGGTAATTGTAAATTATTATTTTTTTTTCTTGTGTCCCAAACGTGTCTATTGTAATCCAAGGTCCGTCTGTCGTCTGCATGTGTCTGTACTCCAGTTGCTATCACGGCATTGTCCTGTCTCCTGTTGTCTCAGTCCCTTAGCATGTTTCGTGGGGTTTCACCTGGCACTAAGCGGGGCGCGCCTCGGATATTTATTGTGTGAAGTAGTCTGGCTTGCCGCATGCACACCTGTCTGTCGTAGTAACACGAAGTTCCCCAAACATAGGCATTAGGCCCTGGGACCCGACCCTGTGTGTGGCCGTGGGCTGGTAGGAGCGTAGTCGCCATCCAGGACTGTAACATCTGGTTAACACAACAATATAAAGTAAAAAAGGAATGAATAACTTGACATGTGCAATATACACTTAGTACGTGCATATGATATGGTGCGACTATTATGGGGTATGTGTTGGACTTTGCAGGGTGAGGACCTGGGGGTGGAGGTGGGGGAGTGGGCGAGGGCTTAGGCTTGTTGAGTTGTGTATGTGTCAGCAACAGTTCAGGCTTAGTTGGTGCTAGCCCGCCTATGTGTGCCTGTTTTGCCCTTGTCTCTCCGCCTCTGTCTATTTGTGTCCCCTGTGGGTAGGTTCAGGTTTTGTAGGAACGCCACTTGATCATCCGCAGCGGTTAGGGTGTACATGTGGTCTCCTCTTTGGACTTGCAGTGAGCTGTCTGCCCCCCAGCGGTAACGTACTGCCGCCTCCCTGAGCTTTTTGGCAGTCAGTGTGAGCTACCTCTGCACTACCAGCGCTGCAAAGGGGATGTCTCCATAGATAGCCACTGTGTGACCCTCAAATCGGATGTCGGGTAAGCCACATCACTAGTCACGGCTATGATGTTCCTAGGAGCATCGTCTGGGGCAGCTGCAGCCTTCCTGATCCGGAATGCAGAGAGTATAGTTCCCTGGTGTGCACTGCCTTTGATGCCCATTGTGGCAAGTAGTCTCTGTATATGGGGCAACAGTTCTTCCCCGCCGACACATTCCGGGATGCCTCGGAGGCGGATATTCCTCCTCCTGTGTCTTGCCTCCAGGTTTGTGATGGTCCGGTTCAGCTGTTGGACGACTTCCATCATTTGGGCTTGAGTGGACTGCTGGGTGCATTCTCTGTCACTCTCCTTGACTTCCAGTGCTGTAACCCGATGTTGGAGGGCTCCCATCCCTTGCGGGTTTCTCGGAGGTCGGCTTTCCAGACCTCCCTCATTTCCGTCAGTAAGTCTCTGATGTCCCTTTTTGTCACAGAAGACGAGTCCTCGTCTGACTCAGTCTCTATATTGGGCCTCCGCTGCTGGTGAGAAGGATTTCCCTGTCGTCCTCTGAGCTCACAGAGGCCTCCTCCTCACTATGCACCTCCGGCCATTTTGGTTTGGGCTAGCGGTGCAGGCCTTTCAAACGCGAGCCGGATGTCGGCTAATTTAGGCGTCTCTGGCGGGTGGAATTTTTTATTCTTTCGCCCCATTTGGTCTCTATGGGGGATAGTGTGTTTTTTGTCTCTGATATGGAGCTGAGTCACACTCTTGTGCCGTTTTTGTTTCGGTTTGGTACGGAGTTCCATATGCACACGTCTAGTCCGGTCGGCCACGCCCCCCAAACTCCCCTTTTCAAGTGAGTTTGCTACGAGTTCTTGGAGGGGACTACTTGCCAGCCTTTTACCCTGTGACTATGGCCCCTGCAATAGAACTGGCTTATACACTTCAAACAGAGACCACCCTGGAGCTTAACATCTCAACAACTTGGAACGTTTCTCACCCAGATCAGGGGATGTATTTATGGGGATATGTTGTATTTTGGGGTAGTTATTGGACTTTATAAAAATGTGTTTTTTTTTGTCTAGGGATAATTAAGTTATTGCATTATCTACCTTAATTGTATCACAGGCAGAGGTGGATTGTGTACTGTATGTGGGAGTGTCGTTCATTGTTACATTGTTTTGATTGGCTTGTATACTTTGTGTCCTGTGCCCAACAAGGTACACCTAGGCATCAACCTTGTTGGGAAACTTGTATAAAAGGCAGTGTGCCTACATTAAACTGCTATTCCAGCTCACACTCCAAAACCGTGTGTTGTCCTGTTATTAGAGGGAAAGAAGATTTACTCCTGTGTCTGCTGTTACAGCTTGCAGGGGATTAAACGGGGAAAGTCCTTGTAAGGACTAGAGCTAATTCCCAATTTGGCTACAGGAAGGAGCGGTTCCAGGACCCCAGTCAAGCCACAGCGACTGTGGGCAGAAGTCCTGCGGTTTGTCCCATGTTCCTGCAAAGCTCTCTGGACTAGGAGAGGTCTACTCACTGGAAGCTAAGTCCTGGTCTTGGGTCCAGGATTGGTGGAGGACGGCGAGACCCCAACCAAGCTGCGGCGGTTCGTGGGGTCTACGGTGGTTGCGGTGTTCCAGTGCAGTGATTATGGTACTAGGAAGCAGCGATAGACGGAGGTACCCTGTCGGGGTGCCAGGCGGTCTGTTACACTATATATAGACCTTTTTTTAAAAATGTCACGTCACTTTAAAACACATTGCCAATCTTGTTAACTCCCTACAGAGTTATGAATGTGTGCATTATAATGAATTAAAGTAGCTTAACATTTTTTTTTAATCAAAATAGATCATTTGGAAAATGTCTGTCACCTGTTTTTTTAAATCAGTTATTTTAGTCTAAAATCTCCAGAAGTTTTAAAACTAGTTTCAATGATGCTTTGTCATTTAACCCCTTAAGGACACATGACATGTATGAAATGTCATGATTCCCTTTTATTCCAGAAGTTTGGTCCTTAACCCCTTAAGGACCAAACTTCTGGAATAAAAGGGAATCATGACATGTCACACATGTCATGTGTCCTTAAGGGGTTAAGGGGTTAAAAAGCTGTGTTTAAAAATGCACTCCTTTGCAATGGGTGAATGTAGATGCAAAATGAAGTCTGTCTGCAAAATGAAGGTCCTTAAGGGGTTAAAAGGCATGCAAAGCATCATGGGAGTTGTAGTTCTACAACATCTACAAATCTACCTTTTGGACGCCACTGGTCTAAAATATTGCACTAAACTAAACTTTCTCCAACCACGTTTTTTTGTCTTCAAGTAAGACCCTACTGGGCATTATTCTTTAGGTTGCTCTTTAAAAGGTGTTTAAAAACACTGTAAAATAAGTGTTATTTATCTTAACTCCAGCACTGGGCAAAGCTCCCGGCGCTGCTTGGCCCATCCTTTTTGAAGTCACAGGAGCTGCGTGGAGGGGTAATAAAAGACTTCTAATAGACTAGCCTTTGCGTGCACCAGCTAGTTTTAAAGAACCACTATAGTGCCAGGAAAACATACTCGGTTTCCTGGCACTATAGTGCCCTGAGGGTGCCCCCACCCTCAGGGTCCCCCTCCCGCCCGGCTCTGGAAAGGGGAAAAGGGTAAAACTTACCTTTTTCCAGCGCTGGGCAGGGAGCTCTCCTCCTCCTCTCCGCCCCGTCGGCTGAATTTGCACGCGCGGCAAGAGCTGCGCGCGCATTCAGCCGATCGCATAGGAAAGCATTTACAATGCTTTCCTATGGACGCTTGCGTGCTCTCACTGTGATTTTCACAGTGAGAATCACGCAAGCGCCTCTAGCGGCTGTCAATGAGACAGCCACTAGAGGATTTGGGGGAAGGCTTAACCAATTTATAAACACAGCAGTTTCTCTGAAACTGCTATGTTTATAAAAAAATGGGTTAACCCTAGCTGGACCTGGCACCCAGACCACTTCATTAAGCTGAAGTGGTCTGGGTGCCTTGAGTGGTCCTTTAAGCACATGTCCGGCTCTGAGCCCGTGGGGGGATAGCGAATGGAATAGGAAGTAGTGATGGAAGACATGTTTCCCCTTGCAGACTCAGGCAAAGGAGATGCAGTGAGGTCTGTGCGTGCTAACAGAGTAAAATATGTACAGAATTTACATTCGGCAGCCTGGAAGTGTAGTTATGGTGCTTGGAGTGACCCTTTCACTACGAATTCCACACAATTCACACTTGGATGAGTTGGGACGCTACACTCCTCCCTTATAATACTTATGCCACGCCCCCAGGGTCATGCCATGGTTGGCCCATCACTCAG
Organism: Pelobates fuscus; assembly: GCF_036172605.1. Taxonomy (NCBI): domain Eukaryota; kingdom Metazoa; phylum Chordata; class Amphibia; order Anura; family Pelobatidae; genus Pelobates; species Pelobates fuscus. The sequence continues at coordinate 88,403,407 of NC_086328.1, read as the reverse complement.
AACGTCCTAAATCTTATTGGTTAAGAGGAAGCGCCGAGATGCGTCCCGAGCGTTGATTGGTTGCCGTGTGTCACGTGCCCTTGCTGATTGGCCAATGCTCGCGAGCTGCCATAACGCCGATTCAAGATGGCGGCCCCCAGTCCTGACATACTGTTACCAGCCCGTAGCAGCTCGCCGGAGCCGGCTCTGTCCCCCGCTGCCCCGGAGGACGGCGGCGGCCATGGCAGGGTGTGCTCGCTGTGCCTCTCCCGGCCTGGGATATACACGTGCCCGCGCTGTAACGGCCCTTACTGCAGCCTGCCCTGTTATCGGGGGCCCAGACACACGGCCTGCTCTGAGGACTTCTACCGGGAGGCCGTGCTCAGAGTGCTGCGGGAGGAGGTGGCCGGGCCCGGCGGGAGACGGGAAATGGAGGACATCCTGCTCAGAATGAAACGGGAGGAAGAAGCAGGGCGCCATTACCGGGGTCTGGCGGAGGGTGAGGAGGAGGATGGCATAGGAGGCACTCACAGTGAGGGAGAGGCTGGTATGGGGAGCACTCACACTCCCAGTGAGGGAGAGGCTGGCATGGGGAGCACTCACAGTGAAGGAGAGGCTGGCATGGGGAGCACTCACACTCCCAGCGAAGGAGAGGCTGGCATAGGAGGCCCTCACACTCCCAGTGAAGGAGAGGCTGGCCTAATGAGTACTCACACTCCCAGTGAGGTGGAGACAGCCATGTGGAATAGTCTTTCTGACAAGGAGAAAGAGGACTTCAAAAGACTTTTAAAGAGTGGAGACATTGGAGCCTTGGTTCCCGAATGGATACCATGGTGGGTGGCCGAGAAAGGGACCTCAGAAATTAAAAACACAAAGATTGTGGAGCTTCCAAATGCAGTGAGTTCTGGTGATAGAATAGATGGAGATCATGAAGTTGACTTAATGAACCACTTGCAAGAAGAAAATAACTCCAAGTCAGTAACATCAGATAGCTTAATTAATTCAAGTGCTGAAGAAATAAATGAGATTGTATCAATATCAAAAGGAGAAATGTCTACATTTGCAACAAGTCACTTAGTGAACAGTGTAGATCACCAAGAGCGTGAGGAACAAAGGGGGATTCTTCCTGATACTATTAATATCCACCAGTACAAAAGCTGTTTAAAAAACAACCTGCAGGATGTTAAGGAAGAGTGTACTGGAAATGTTAAGCAGCTTGTACTAAGAAAGCCTAGAGTAAAAATAAAGGAGGATGCACCTGAAGAAGTTGCCAACCAGCCTAAATGCTCTGGTATTCCGCTCCCATTTATATCTATACCACCCTTGTCTTCACTCAGCCGTAACCCTTCCCAGTTGGTCCAGTTCAGTGTTGTGAATGCTCTTTATGGTTATGCCTTTTCTCTCCTGCGGCATAATGGTGATTTGACTGATGAAGACATACTCTTGGATTTCACTGAGACATTGCTAGGTGTTTCTGCTACACTCAGCTCCACTGTGGTCTACAATTCCACAGCCGATGCTCTGCAGAGTGCTGTGCGTGTTGCATCAGATCAATTGTTAAGTGGAGACCAGGTAGGAGCCTGCTCTGCTATGGAAGCTACATCAAAAATCCTTCAAGGAGATGGCAGCAAGACCTTTCCACTAGCTGCCTTGGCCCATATGTCGCGTGTTCTGGGAAAGGCTCGAAAACTAGTGTCCCAGGACAAGCATTTGCGACAAGTAATTTTCAACGCCAAGAAAAAGTGTTTGTTTCTGGCTGCATGGGCGAATGAAAATGAGGACTGTCTTCCAATGCTATCGGAAGCTGTCAAAATAGAGCATCAACAACACCTTCAGTATGTCAATGGGTTGACTGAGATATCAAGGGGAATTGAAAAAGTGTGGGGTGGAAAAAGACCTCCTGAGAAAAAGTCACTGATAGAAGAGGTTGGCTCAGAGACAACGTGACTTATATTAACAAACACACCTATTTTTTTATTTTTTTTTTCTATGAAAGTTATTTTTATTTACTGTAATAAAGATATGTTCAGACTGCAATTTACTGAACAATATTCCTGGTGATTAAGAGAACAGTTAAAAGTGCTTCACTCTTGTATTTTTTTCCATAAACTCTGAATTTATAGAATTGGTATTCAGTCCTTTCAGCTACATCGTTTATGGGCTTCAACTTAGAGCAGTCAAAGGACCACTATAGGCACCCAGACCACTTCAGCTCAATGAAGTGGTCTGGATGCCAGGTCCCCCTAGTTTTAAACCTGCAGCTGAAAACATAGAAGTTTCAGAGAGACTATGTTTACACTGCAGGGTTAATCCAGCCTCTAGTGGCTGTCTCCCTGACAGCCATTAGAGGCCGCTTCCGCTATTTGCACTGAGTAAATCGCACTTATCTGATGCTGGACGTCCTCACGGAGTCCAGCATCAAATAAGATCCCCATAGGAAAGCATTGAGTAATGCCCAAGGGAGGGGGCTCTTAAGAGCCTATAGTGCCAGGAAAAGGTTTTTTTTCCTGGCACTATAAATCTGCTCAATGGAATTTTGAGCAAGTAGACAACTTGGTCCATGACATGTCAGCTATAAAACCCTCATGAAAAGCATAAGGCTTTTTATTTTTTTACAGCAGCATGTAAAAACATTTAAAGAACAGTTAAAAACTCTAGAGATCCTGGTCAAATCATTCTAATGCAGGCAACCTTTGTAGGTCTGCACCATACTTAATGGTATGAACTTAATTGTACTGTGACACTGCCACTAAAGTTGATTTTCCAAATACACAATGACTCCTCCAACTGTCATTCATATATTCAACTTTTAGAGTCAGACATTTGTATGAGGGAATTATGCATGTCATCACAAAGGGCATAAATGAAGCAGTCAAAACTGATGCCCCTGATTGTAAGCTTTGTGAACTGTAGCTATTCCATTGGTGACATACACTGACACAGTGTAGACTACTAGGTTTTATTAGCGGTAGCGACTTGGTTATTTAGAGTCCATTAATTTGTCCAAATATGTCATATTGTGTGTACTTTTTAAGGAAAGGGTGAAGGCCAGGAGTTGAATGTATGCATTGTTTTGGGATTGTAGGGCGACAGAGATTATGTATGTTTATATGCACAGTCTATCTGTGGAGCTATAAACAAGTTGCCAGTGTGGTGTTTTTACATCACTTGCCTTAATATAGCCTGCCTCACTCTACAATTACATTGCATACTGCGAGGACAGGGCACCTCTAAAAGAGAATAGACATGGCCCCTCCCATCATCCTTTGCCATGCTACAATCTGCATATGTAGTATGGGATGATACAGGGCAGGGTAGCTATAAAGACAAAGGTGTGGAGACTCAGGGGTTCAGGGAAATAAAGTAAAATAGAAGAAAGGGAGAGATACATACCGTGTATGCTCGATTACAAAACAACCCCTCCCCCCACCACCACCACCTCCAAATTTTGGCTCTTGTTGAAAAAAGAAATGGCCTGAATATAAGACTATCCTATGGGAACATTATAAAATAACCAATCATAGAGAAGTGCATGTTGTATCTTAAAAAATATCCACATGCATATTAATAAAAACATTTTATTGTATTCCCTCAAATTGTTCAAGCCATTGTTTTATACAAAGTGTAAACAAATTAATGTTTGTTTAGGCAGGACATTATACGCTTGCATGAATGAAAAATCACAGCTCTAATGTCACTCAAATAGAGTTGAAACTGAATGTTAATAAAATGCCTTTTCATGATTTGATTCTATCACAAAGAAAAGTAAATGCTACTTTTATGTAATCATTTTATGCTATACTTTCTCCATCACATTCTTTACATCTTAGTCTTGTTCAATGGTTGGCATTTTGAAGATTAGGAAGTTAAAGGTAAATGGAAAAGTACAGCTCTGCTTAAAACATTCATTAGAAATCTGTCCGACTTAATAAATTATTAGTACAGCACTGCAAAATCTGTTGGCTCATAACAAATTATAACTTGACCACACTTGATCATGTGACATGCCAAAACCTCCACTGAGTATCATGTGTTACATACAGTTATCCATAACTTAACTACTGTATTAGTGTTAAACAAAGGTTGAAAACACAACAAAGACCTTGTAAACACAACAATGGATAATAATGTGAAATGGATGTTTTTTTAATGTGAAAAAGTGGAGTTTTGGCAATATTGAGTCCCAGGGTGTTGGTTTGGACTGTACCCAAACAAAGAGCTATAGATTCCATTTACACTCTCCAGGATAGAGTGCACACATCCCTGTATTCTTGAATTATTTGATATACATTACATAATGAGTGATTACCCTCACTGTCTGTACTTAATCTAAAAAACTTACTGACATCCCCCACTGCTGTTTGTCCATTTAATTAAAAGAACATAGGAGGCACTCAGAAGAAAACTGGTTGAAAGCAAAAAAAATGCCATAGGAGCCTTAAGGTTACTAGATGCACCGTACTATGTATTTATATTTAAATAAATCCCTTCTTGCCTTGTTTGGAGGCCGGTTTAAATCAGTAGTAAATGTTTACATGTAGTATCAGTTCACATAACCAGTTTAAGTCATTGTAGACAAACTTGCTACGTATATTGTCTGCAGTGGAAGGATGCAGCTGAGTGATCAGTAGATGTATGGGAATATCCTGTAGGGCACTCTGCGGCAGTATTCCTGCCAGGCCAAGCCATACTTCTTCATACACTGATGTTCATCTCTTGCCTCGCGGTGAATGAGGAGGACCGTGAAATAGGTAACGTAGAAGTATGGAAGAATGTGAGAGAGCCCTGAAAAAGGAAAGAGGAAGGTTGTCAGTTTAATGTTACATCAATGTACAACAGACATGTTAAATATTTAAAGGAATATTATCTTCCTAAATATACATATTCAGAATTAAACCAGCTAAATAACACACAAAGGACCATATACGCGCGTGTTTGTATTGTATGCATATTACTTGTCATTTGTATAAATTGCTTTATATTTTTAGAGCAATCTCATTATTTTTCACTCTAAATGAGATAGTGTTTATGTTCAGTAAAAAAGTAAACATGTTATCTGTGAATGCCTTTATAGAGTCTGTGTAACTCACCACAGGGGAGAGACCAGGCTAGAGCCATAATTAGATCTCCTAGATAATTCGGGTGACGAACAATACCCCACCAGCCAGACACAAGCAGCCTTTTCCCTGTTGCTGTAGGAATAGTCTTGAGACCTACAAATACAAAATCCAAGGCATATTATAAGCAGGATTGTTGATCAATAACATTTCACGAAGACTTCTACCATTAAGCAATTTTGTTGAACATACTCGATCCCGGTTATTCTTTCCTTCCAACCTCTGTATATAACCAAATCTCAATGCGTCTTCCTACCGCATGTGGTATACCGATGAAATCAAACTTAAGAACTTGGCTTTGCAAAGCTTATCATACTGGCTCCACACATTGTATTCCAGAATCCATTTTAAATGTTGCGGCAGTGTGATGGAACACTGCTATATTAGCCCCAGAATGGCACTTTCAGTGTTCCCTGACTAGAGGGGGTTAAAAATCAGGTGGCTCTAGTAGATTAATTAGGGAGCTACATAAACCCTGTGCAGAGGGAAACCAGTCTCTCCTGTGAAGAGCTGGGGCAGAGACACTGAGTCAAATAGACTGCTGAAACTGTGTGGAAAGTAAAGGTATTTTGCAAGCCTTTATTTGTATTTGTTAAACTACTGGGGTCAGCTTAGCTGCCTAGTAGCATAGAAATGCTACTCGGTTAGTATCCAGTGTGCAGTAGGAGTTTGTTTTGGTTTAATGCTTTGCTGTGGCTAAATTTGGGGCCGGCTTGCTACATAAAGCTTTCCTTATATTGGAAGAAAGAACTGTTTCTGTTGTTTATGACCCAAGAACCGGCCAACCTGCTACAATGTCTACGTAACCTCTTCCTGGAACTCTAACATAAGACTGTAAGACCTATAGGACAGAGACTTTCCTTCCTAATCAATTTACATGTATTCTATTCAATGTTATGTCTGTATAACCTATGCACATACTGGGTCTGCCTTCTACAGTGATAGAACTTGTGTAGGGCTCAGTATGACTACTAATACATAATTAAAGGGTTTCTCCAATCCTTTTTTGGTAAGATATAGAATAATGCCCTATTAGCATTATTTTTGATTTTTTTTTTTTTTTTGCAGTGCATAGAAGTGAATACATTTTGGCTCGAGGTACCCCAACGGTAGTCCTCTAGTAACTTTTCAAGCATAACATTTGAGGTAAAGGAGTAAACATGCACATTTTTTGATAATATCTTGGTTAACAGGTATCTTCATAGTAAGTCTAAACATGGTAAGTGATGTGAATTTCTTCACTGCTTAGATTTAAATTTAACCACCAGGGGGCAGCGAGTCTCTGGGTTAGCTGGATAAACAGACAGGTAGGCTTAATCATATTTGATGGTTTGCATGTGGGTCTGCAGAATAGGATCAACTGTAATAATTCTAGACATGACAGTATGAATAAATACTAAAATGGTATACTCAGGTATATAGAGAGAGCTTGTGTCTCTTGTCCGTTGCACTTCTGTGCTCATTCAGGGTTATAGTCCCAAGTGAGTCCCCACAGATCTGCCAGTTACCATGTGAGATGTTGCCCTAGATAGTGCAGGCATGAGCTGTGTTTACATGCTGATTGTCCCTCCTTAGAGTCATCTGGTGGGCGGTTGCCTGTGCATTGTGTTCTGGACCGCTTCGATTTCCAAACCATCCCCAGCAGTTGCTCCATTGCTGCTGCCTCTATTCTCCAGCTAGTGATGGACGCGGCGGCCATCTTGGATTTCGCCATGCGGTCTCTGGTTGATCGGTTCACTGCTCAAGCATCATAGGTGGTCACTGCTTCCCTGGTGGGGTCCGGGATAACCCCCCAGGCCCACAGGGGCGAAGAACGGGGCCCTCGGTAGGCGTGAGAGGTCCTGCCGGACTAAGCACAGGAGAGCGGCCGCATCTCCCACCAGAGCCTCACGACAGGCCGCAATCCCAGCTGCCCAGTAGTTTGCATCGCCGGTAGGACGGGGGTCAGTATGTACACCGAGAGTTGTGCTCGTGTCCCCTTTGCTTTCTAGTTGCAGCTGTATGTTTTTTTTTCAGGGGGGGGGTAAAGTATTTTGGAGCTAGGTGCCCCACGTCCATCCAGCTCGGCGGTCAGGCCCCGCCCCCCCTATTAGCATTATTATATCTGTTTCCCCCCCCAAAGAGCGTTTTAAAAGAAGTTAAACTTGTCTCAATCAGTACCGGACAAATCTCCCCAATGCTGCTTGTTGCGCTCCCCTATGTGATGTCACGGGAGCCGCGCTGAGATCCATTCTAACAGATTGGATTGTGAGGCAGGAGGGCTTCCATCATTGTGGATGGGAGGGTGGGAGAAAGGGAAGCTTTTGTGTGCATGCTGAAAACATACATAAATTATATACAGAATTGACATTAGGCAGGCCGGAACATAGTTCTGGGTTGCCTAACTCACATGTGATGGGGATGCAACTAGCCACCAGCACACAATTATACATATCTCAGTATGTGCAGTGCTTCAAGCTGAAACACTGGGCATACCGGCTTCTACCACCATGACCACTTCAAAAAGAAGCACTTTAAGTGGTCAGTGCCAGCCACTTACCTGCAACTTGTGGGTCTGCAGGGTTTCTTCTGAAGGCATTTTTCTGTGAGTTTGATCCACGGAAAACAATATATCCCAGGGCTAAAAAAAAAAAAACAACAAATAATTTCCTTTTGACATAGCAAATACAGTGTATTATGTTATCACTGATATATACCTAACATACAAAGTACAAGAATATTGCAATTAAAAGCAAGTAAGTAAAAAACATGTTCAAAATAAATAAACCAATCAAAAATTAATTAAAACTGCAGAACAATTTACTCTTATTTTTTCAGGGATTCATTTTAAAAGTGAGAAACGTGAATGTATTAATATTTATTTTAACGGTTAAAGGAACAATTAAGTGGTCTGGGTGCAGTGGTCCTGTCATTTTAACCACTTCAGTGTATAACACTGCCGTTTTGTAGAAACCGCAATGGTTACGTTGCGGGGTTAAACACAACTCTAGTAGCGGTCTTCTAGTTTAGCTGAATTCATTTATTCGTTAAGATCAAACCACACTTTGTGGGAAATATTTCAGAATGTAGACATACTGTTTATGAGCACGATGCCAACAGCAGCTAAAGTCCCCAATTCCTGCGGGTGACTGACGAGGAAATATGCTTGCAGAGAATAGGAGAATGGAACCCAACACAAGTCTCCGAAAGCCAACATAAAACCAAACCCATCATGGACAATGTCCATTGTCGTGAGGATGCACTCCTGAGGAAGGAAAAAAGGGAACATAAAAAAAAAGGATATAAAAGTTATAGAAGAAATACTAAACCAAAAACGCTCAGATGACCTTCAGGGTTACTCATGAAAAAACAAACTGCCAGGAATGAAATGTGAATTCATACAGGTTTACTTACTAAAGGAAGAATTCAAAGTGAATTTCAAACTTAAGGTCAGAGTTGCCAAATTGAAAGCATAACTGTTTTCATTTTGGATATTTTGACCTTAAAGGACCACTATAGTGCCAGGAAAACTTGTTTTCCTGGCACTATAGGGTCTTTAGGTGTCCCCACCCTCATGGCCCCCCTCCCGCTGGGCTGAAGGGGTTAAACACTTACCTTTCTCCAGCGTCGGGCTCCCTCGGCGCTGAGGAACTCTCCTCCCTCTGCCGATGTCAGCGCAGAATGTGCATGCGCGGCAAGAGCCACACACACATTCAAATAGTCCATAGGAAAGCATTTCTCAATGCTTTCCTATGGACGTCCAGCGTCTTCTCACTGTAATTTTCAGAGACAGCCACTAGAGGCTGGATTAACCCTAGTGTAAACATAGCAGTTTCTATGAAACTGCTATGTTTTCAGCTGCAGGGTTAATACAAAGGGACCTGGCACCCAGACCACTTCATTGAGCTGAAGTGGTCTGGGTGCCTGTAGTGGTCCTTTAAATTTGAAATTAACTTTGAATTCACTTCAGCAAATAAAACGGATAGTTAATTTCACATTTTTGCTACAACAGGAGAAGCTGAAAAAATCTCCAAAGTCTGCTTTTCTTTAATTTCACCTATTTTGGACTTAAATTTAAAAAGTCAATTTAGGTTCACTCTGAAAGAAACAAATAATTCATGGTATTTTCCTTGAAGAAGGTGCAAATTAAGTAAGAGTCTAAATTATGGAAAGAATGTCACTCAAATGATTCCTAAATTTTAAGCACAGCAAATGGGCAGATGATAAACCACAAGTAAATATGTTACCTCATTCCACAGAGCATCCATGACATACAGAGCCTGAAACGCACACACCAAAATCATGGAAAGAGACGGGGAGCCTCGTAGCTCGACCTCCTTCACCAGGAAGCACAGGTTGATTAAACACTAAGGACCAAGGGGAGAAATAGTAAGACCTTATGAGCACTTATCCTATGAAGTTGCAGCCATTTTGTTGTGAAATTTTTATTGAAAGTTTTCAAGCATCAATGCACAGAACTAAAGGTTAAAATAAGGAACTGAATTAGGGAAATTAAGATCATATATTCTTATTGTACATGTATATATTGAAGGGCTGCATCACATTCAAATATGAGCGACTTGCAAATTAAAGGATCACTATAGGGTCAGGAACACAAACATGTATATATGTGTTAAAACCACCATCTAACCCCCCTGGGCCACTCATGCCTCCATACATATAGAAACAACTGTATTCAAGCCTGATGCTGTTACTCTGCATGCTGTTTGTCTCAGAAAAACAAGCTTTCTGCTGACATCATCAGAAGTGATAGCCTGATCCAATCACAGTGCTTCCCCATAGGATTGGCTGAGACTGACCAGGAGGCAGATCGGGGCAGAGCCAGCACAATTCAAACACAGCCCTGGCCAATCAGCATCTCCTCATAGAGATGAATTTAATCAATTAATCTCTATGAGGAAAGTTCAGTGTCTGCATGCAGAGGGTGGAGACACTAAATGTTTGGATGCATTTTAGGCAGCCATGACCCAGGAAGGATCTCTAACAGCTATCTGAGGAGTGGCCAGTGGAGTTATCACTAGGCTGTAATGTAAACACTGCATTTTCTCTGAAAACACAGTGTTTACAGCAAAAAGCCTGAAAGTAATGATTCTACTCACCAGAACACATTTAATAAACTGTAGTTGTTCTGGTGACTATAGTGTCCTTTTAACATAAAATATTGATTAAAACTAATATGTGAGCGCTCCAAAAAAAGTAATTACCGTTGTCAATCTGCACTATAGTTAACCTATATCGGTGATGACTTCATAGTTTGTTATAGGGGGCATTTTTACTAAATAATGCTCCACCAAAAATAAAAATGAGAACACAATAATAATAAAAATACATTTAATTAATAAGCGACTTTTAGAATGAATCAATCTCAACTTCTTATCATATACTTTGAAGTAGTGTTAATTAGCCCTATACGATAAGAAGTGGAGATTGATTATTTTTGGTGGAGCAATTATGATGTCATCACCGATATAGGTTAACTTTAAATTAGGGTGTGTATATATAGTCAGCATCATTTTAATAGACTTTAGTCTTGAGAAAGTCTTATGATAAGACGAAACGGGTAGACTGTTTTGTCTTTTTTATTATACTATTCACTGCATTTCCAGCGTGATTTTTATGACCCGGTAGCGATTCTCGGTCACAGAAGCTGCCTGACGAAGTGAAGCACACATACTTACCTCTTGGCGAGCAGATTGGCGTGCTCCCCCAGCCTCACGCGAAGTACAGCGGACTGGGTAAGTTTTTTTTCAGACTTAAAGCCAGTTCCAGTGCAGCTCCCTTAGTTGATACTGAGACGTTTGGTGGGTTTAAGAGCTCCCTGCCTTCCGGGTACAACTGTAGCGGTACTTACCCTTTCCAGGGGCCGGCCGGGGTCCTCTGTTTGAGCAGCGAGCGGTCCTGCTGCTGCACGAGATGCGCGCGGCTCATCCGAAGGCAGGAACAGGAAGGCGGGCAGTGACCGCGAGAAGCGGTAACGTGTCCCGCCTGACTCTAAGAGTGTGCCGCGGGTCTCGGGCGCGCTCTTAAAGGGACAGTGGGAGCCTAAATTGGAAAAGGCCTCCCATCAAAATAGATGTTTAGTTATTTATACTCCCCTTTTTCCCTTGGTTCCTTGCCCTATCGTGGTTTCTGTTTCAGTTCCCCTTAACGCTTGTGTTCAGTTGTGTTCCTTCGTACTTGACCTTGGCTTTGTTTTCTGACTACGTTATCTCTTTATCCTTATCTGTTCTGTTTGACGGCTTGCTGTTTACTGTGTACCAGACCCCAGCTAGTCCTAGTTTACGCTGTCTCTTTGTGCCCTTGACTTCGGATCATTCCTGACTCTGTACTTCTCCTATATACGTCGAGTCCGGCCACTCTAAGGTCCGGTAGACGTATCTCCCCTCTGTGTTGTCTTCTGTTTAGCTGAATCCTGCGTGTTGGGGTATATTCTCGTTACAACAACTTTCTATATTTTTTTTTTTATTATCTTGTCTGACAACGGATCTCTCAGTTCCGATTTTTTTTTGGACATAGGCTACTATCAGTGTAGGGGCCCCACACTGTCTAATAGATTCCTGTCCTGGCACTCTGATACAGTTTAACCTTGTCATTTTCTAATTGGTTTTATGTCTGATCTATGTTTTATATTAATTCCACGTGTATGATTTTCATTGATGTCTTGTCTATTTTTGATACTATGTAGATTAGCACCTTTGATGTGACTGTATTTTAAATGTTTTTTTTTATATTTAGCGAATAAATAGCGGTTTCCACCTATCCACATATAGTGTTTCGTGGTTATAGAGAATATTTGACGAGATCCATCGCCACATGATGATATATCTGGGAGTTCTTATGCAACATTTTTTGTTACTTTGTATTCATAATACTTGATACAGTTTTGTTTTTCATTTGCCGCTGGAGTGCAGATTGAGAACGATGATGACTTTTTTGGGCGCGCTCACATATTAGTTTTAAGCATCAATGCACAGACACATTCAATAAAATGAACTTGCATTAACATCGCAGAACATCCAATTGTTAAACGGATATGCACATAGATATTCCAGTTAGTTTGCAAACCAGCCAGAAGGGGCACTGCCACCATCCATGAAGGTATGTCCCTCTGTTGCATCAGTCTCTCCACCACTCATAGACCACTAAAGTCACCGAGGCCACTTCCTCTCAATGAAATGGCCTGGGTGCTGTGATTTCATAGGTTTGTAAAACACTGACCCTGCGTGTTAACCATTTGATATTTTTTTAGAAACTGCAATGTTTACATTGCAGGGTTAAAATCCTCCTCTAGTGGTTATCATACGCACAGTTACTAGAGGTGAGCAATGCCAAGGTAACCTCAGCACTGGAATAAGGTGGGCAAAATACAATTCCTAAAACGGTTTTTCTGGCAAAAAGAGTGGAGTGGGGGGGAGGGGCTTCGTAGATATGATCAGAAACACTAAGAATACACAATTGTATTCCTAACACGTTATTGTTTCTTTAATGATCATTATTCAAAAAATATCCATAAAGATGAAAACAGGGGGATAAGGGCAGGCTACATACCTACAGCCAGGAGATAATAAACTATAAGAAACAGTTTGCCAATACATTAGCATGATAATCCGTTAACCAAACATCTGAAGCACTATGAAACCAATTCTATTAGGACCAGACCCATCACAGAGAAGTAACCCACATACTCACCCAACCAATAAGTCCAGGACGCAGCTCACAGAAATACTTCAAATCAAAGGAGCCAATTCGAGGGTTCAGCTCGTGTCCAATGAAGAAGTCGTAAATGGGATTACCTGAGGGCGCAAATGGCTGAATTATAATCAACCGTACCCCACACAGTGTCAACAAATTCTGCAGCAATGGATACAGGGATTTAAGGGAATAATAACCGTTTAACACAAGAATACAGTATGTTTTGTGACTCTGCCTATAATCTGACAATCCAAATGGTGTACATAGAGGCCAGACTTTAATAATTATAGATGTGGATGGAGAGCAAGAGTCAAACGAATTAATAAAAGTAAATCTGGATAGTATAATGTTAGAGATACCTGAATTACCGCCTGGGGCCAGTGCAGAATCGGGTGCTGCCAGGGCCTTAAAATACAGGAAGATGCTGAGGGCTAGCGCCAGGAATCCCGCACCCACAGCCAGCTGTAGAAAATGGTCATAGACGTAGGAAAGAGGCAATTTCAGTACAAACGCAACACCTGCCAGCAGGAGGCTCACAACCATGGCATGAAACGCTGCAGGGGGACACATGGCATAGAACTTTATTATCTTCATGTTGGCATACATGATGCAAGGCACATACATGCTCTCATACACAGCATAAATTCAACCCACGTTATAATGAGAAGCAAGCAAGGTAGAGGCTGGTTCAGTCCTGCCCCAAGTGATAACTCACATGTGAATAAATACTACACCCCCCCCCCCCTAAAAAAAAAAGCAAAAATTCAACCTGTTCTCCCAAGTTGGTTAAAGGGTCACTCCAGACCTCTAAAGCACTTTTGCTTGCTAAAAGGCTTGTTGTATGAAGAATGTTTAGTTTTTTGTGTTTTTTTTGCAAAAAGTGCAGATTTCAATAGAAATGGACACTTTTTTTTATAAATTAAAATAGGTCCACCCCTTGACTTTCCAACTGACGACAGGTCCTGTTACTTCATGGTTTGGTTAGCTCAGTGGAGTTAAACTTATTTGCCCTCAACCGCCTTGCAGACTTCTCACTGCGCTGCATTGGCAAGCCTGTGATTGGACAACTACAGAAAGTCTGGGCGGGGTTGGAAGAGGAGGAATTGCAATGGCTGCAGACAAGGCGGCAGATTTTGCAAGCCGTTTTAGATATATCCCTAATGAAAAAATGCATAATTAAATGCTTGCAAGTTTTCATTTGGGGTTTACCTACAAAACAGTGAGTTTTATTTATTTTGTATTTGGGCAGTGGAGTGTCCGTCTGAGTACTGCCAGCAAATAAAAAAACACCTAGAAAAGCCATTGAAAACGTAGGTGTAAGCCAGGGTCAGGACAGACTCCTCACTGCAGCTTAATACGCCTAGTGTGAAGTCATCACTCCTGATGATTTCTATGTAATCAGAAAAGTTGAGGATGCATGGACCCTGCGTGGCAATAACCCCCCCCGTTATCACATAAAATATGCAAACAGCCAAGGAGAGTGAATACAAAGTGTTGCTATTTTCTTACCATTAATTTTATATTTCAAACGGGTTTTATCTCTTAAGGGGATTCCTTCAACTACCTGTAAATAGGAAGAAACATTATATTCATATTTCCATATTGGTTATTATATTCATATTGGTTATTTATATTGGTTAGTGCATAATTTTAACATTAAAAAATGACAGGGAGGGTGAAGGTCTATTATGTAGTGGAGTGCTGCTGTAGAAGAAGTTGACAAAATAATGTTTCTGTAGAAAAATGGAGGGTCAAGCAAATTTAATAGAAATTGAGTGATATCACCAGGTACATGCTTGCACCATAACCACTAGAGGGCTGAAGTGGCTATGGTGCTTACAGTGCTTCATTAATGGCCAGGATGAACATAGTTGTCTAGGCTGAAAAAAGACTAAAGTCTATCAAGTTCAACCTTGAAACCCAGTCTTTTATGTTGTTGATCTAAAAGACTCCATAATGGCAATCAGATTTCTCCTTGGATCAACAACCTATTTACATACATATCAATTATATCCTTGAATATTCTGTTTACGCAAAATGCATCCAAGCCTTTTTTATGTATATAATCTGATAAAACAAGCTCTTTAGGCAGAGGACTCACATCTTTATCTTTTGTTCTTACGGTGAAGAACCATTTCCTCTACTTAAGCGAAAATGCCTTTCTTCCCGTCGCAATGAGTGACCTCTTGTCTGTTGTATGTTCTTGCTAATGAACAGGTTAGCACATAGCGGTTTGTACGGACCCTGTATGTGTGTGTGTATATATATATATATATATATATATATATATATAGAAGGCGTATGCCTGAAGTTGTGGGAGGGATTTAATGCCTATTTAAACCCAGCAAACCCCCTTACTCACCTGTCTTCGACGATTTCGGAAATTCCCGCCTTCATTTCCGCTTTGCAGACCTCTGACGTCAGTCTGCCGCGACGCTTGTACACAGCCTGCCGGTTTCGTGAGTATTTTCACTCGAACGGTAGCCTCCCGACAGTTTTTCGTCCTAACTGTAAGTACATTCAATATTCTTCGCTATGAGTATTCGTTTTCTGCACATCATTCGGCGGTATGGTTCATTTGCCGTAATACGGGAAATACCTCTCGCAATAGTTCATCATTCGTCAGTTCTCACAGACTCGGCTCTAACCTAATCCTGCAGCAGTTACCGGGAATGTCCGAGCGTGTACTGCTGCTCTGACTTCTCTCCTGCGGTTGTTCTGCTGCTAGGGGTATTTGTGTAGGGTTTGGGGTGGCCGTTTCTTTTAATTTAAGACAGTCGTTCAGTAGCCCGTTTTTGCTGCAATGTCTCTCCCTCACTGTTTTGATACATCCCATGTCTCTCTCTCACTGTTTTCGATCCCCCCCCTCCCCCCCAATTCATCGCCTATTAGGCTTTTAATTATCCAACAGCTGGACATGTTACTGCATTCATTTAACTTGAGCAGTTATACAGCGCTCTTCTAATTAGCAGAGTTTTTACGAAAATGTGTTTTATTTCTGGTTATCACAAATATATACATATGATTCTTACAATTCACAGCAGCTCTAATCCACTTTCAGACCCGAGAACAGCCTAGTGTTGCTCTGAGCACATCACTAGTTCTGGATTTACGGTGGAAATATATTTGTAACTCAGCTGCAGGAAAGAATATCAGCAGTACAGGTAGCAGAAATGAATGTGAGGCCTCAAGAGAAATAAGTTGCAAAGTTCTGATGGTGCGTAGGATGAGCCTTCAAGGTCATTAAACCGCATTACCTAGCCAAGAGGGCTGCAGGTAATTTGTCAAGTTCAGTTTATCAACCCATTTACTGTCATTTCACAGGAAATGTATTAACCCTTACAGTGCTGGTAATATTTCAAAAAATAATTTACATGAAGTAGAAATGATTAATCCTGTCAAGCATTATACATTTTAGATAGGGAATAAGTCGCCATGCTCTCAAGGTCCAAATGAGTTTGAAGAATATTAATAGTAAATTTGAGTAGGTATGAAAGTCAGATGCCTCGAAATTAAATGGGTAGGGCACTCTCTAGGTCATCATTGTTATTGGTCGTCCTCAGTATAATCGCAGATGCTCTGACTGTAATGCACACCTTACATTCATCGGCACGCACTTGTAGACACACAGCTTTGCATACTCGTCAATTATGCCGCGCATTACATTACTTACCTATTTAATGATCCTAACATATTCAGCGTAGCATTAAGTCCTATCATTGTCTGATTACCTCGCCTTGTACACCTGCGCAGGCAGGCACATGTGTTACTAGTCGAGTGCATTTAGGTTGGTACTGCAGTTCTGGTGAACAAGCCTCAGCACAGGCAGGTACGCGTTTTTAACGGTACCATGAACGAGATAAAAAAAAAAAAAAAAAAAAAATATATATATATATATATATAGATGAATGAACTCGTATTACATTGCACCACGGGCCCCGAGGGCCATGCTTACGATTCATACACACATTCTAGTTCATACCCGACCATCTGGACCCCGACATGCTCACAGGGCGCTCCAGTTTCGGTCACGCTGTATGATCCTAACTCATTACCACCCACGTTTCGTTCCGTGGCATGTCCTCTTTCACTAACTGACCTTCCCTCTTAGTTAGCAACGGCTGGCTGTCAGGTTCCTAGATGTCCACTAGTTATTATTCCCCCTGGCTTCTTTGCCTTAGGTTAGTGGTCCAGCGAGGCCAACACCCATCCTCATACTTGGAGGTACTACGCCCCTCGGGCCAAATCATAGCTAGCCGCCTCGCATTGTGGCATAGACAGGGCCTCATCTGTCACTCCCATTCTATCTTATGTTTAACTGTCACCGAGAGGCCGACACCCCGCCACAACGTTCAGTGGCCACGCTACCCCCTCGCGCCAACGCATAGATAGAGCCTCTCAAGCCGCTTGGCAAATAGCAGGGCCTCACCTGTCACCAACCTAGAGTAATCGTTTCGCCGCATTGCGGCACTAGCTAGTCAGCCAGCACGCACACACACACTCACTCTTGCACTCCTAGTAAGCTGGGGGAGGGGCGGCATACTACAGACCAGTCGCACATAATCACTATGTTTTAGTTCCAATAACCAATTCAGGTATCCTAGCGCTTTTATTTTCCCGCTTTAGTTTCGTTTGTGAGTTAATTACTCTTACAGTTATACAAACAGTATGGCAGACCTATCATACAAGGCTAATCCTAAGCGTTCAATACGTCGTCACTTACGGGCTAAGGGTCTGCTTGGTACTTAGATATAGCAGTACAAGATACCCAAATATGTATGTATATATTACCCCAACTTGTCACTCGCTGGTGATCCTGTCATACCACATACACTACGTACCCAGGTCAAGCTTGTGGTAGCCGAGGCCTGCGGTTCCTCCCACAATTTGTTTCAGGCATTTTTGTCTTACACATATTCAGTTTAATACGTATGTTGGGGCTCACATTACCTTTACGTTTCGTGTTGTACAGGTTAGGCCTTGTATTGGACCATCGTCAGGTCCGCGAGACGCTTACGTACGTACCATGACTACTTCCGGATTCTTGCATTACAGATATACTGTTCATTACATTGCAACCCATTGGGGGACGTTTAGTACGTGGAGTTCTAAATTACCATAGGTTGACTCATACTATCACTTATTGTCACGTCAACGTCGGTCATACAAGCAATGCAGGATAAGCGTTAGCAATCTAATAAGTCTGTGTAAACAGAGTTCCCACTGGTTTCATATCAAACATCGTGGCATCACTCTGCCTTCATTACGACCGTACGAATTCCGTTCAAATCCTTAAACAACTAATAGGGACTTGTCTACACGCTTGACATTCACAGGGTCCTCCATGCGCATTCGATTCATTCATCATGCATTTCACGTTGCACTCGTTTCACTTTGTTTAAGTTCAAGAAGTCCATCAGGACTTACTTTCGGTCATACTACATGTTTCGGTTTGAAAAGTAACACCATTAGTATCATATAATACAAACTTTTACGATCCCAAGCCTACCAAGTAATTATTATAGGGTACTTACTATTCGATCACATATCATCTTTAAATTCAAACTCCGATCTAAGCTCCTTTTCAGGTTCCTCTCTTGGGCCCACATTTCCCTACGGTGACTCACGGCTTTGCATTTTATTATTCGGTCCGCATCACAACAATTTCATTCGGTGCCTGTTACAGTCCTTTTTCACTGTGGTTCATGGCAGTTAGTCACAAGTGTAGGGTTAACGCTCATCCACAAGAGGTTATCACCCTGCTGCGCGTAGTTAGTACAAGTCCACATGACCCAATTCATAGGTGGGCCTCTCTCAAACACAGGGCTAATGGCACGGCCTCAACTCTCATGGGATAGTCCTTATCTTCGCCTCTTAGTTCCCGTTGGCTAGCAGCTCTACCACACGAGATATTCAATGGGCATATGAGTTTGCATAATTAATACATATTACGTTTCCTCCCTCCTCACAGCGTGCTACAAGAAATTGCTCCAGGTAACGTACTATCTTTATTTAACACTAACCCTGTCATCTCAAGTCTCCTGCAGTACCCCCCGCCTTAGCCACTTCCGGAGTCCTGAAGTCGGACCTTGCTTAAACGTAACGGTTAAGCTAAAAGAACACGCAGTCCAGAAATCCTCTACAGGTCAATAAAGGTTTAAATCATGCCTTAAGTATGAGGTTTCCGCAGGTAAGATTTGTCTACTAATACTATGCAAACGTACTCTACAGCTTACGATACGGGTAAGTATTGTATATGATTCATGATAATATGTGCGTTCCAATGTAAATGGTTGCTTGTACAATTTTTGCCACATCTCTCAAACTATTCATGCTATACATTCGCTCCTTGTTAAGTAGTCTTGGCCTCAATCCAATTTCCTTCTCGGGACATTCATTCCGTATTGGGGCCGCCATTGCAGCCTCAAGTTGTCATGTTCCAACTCATGTTAGGGAGAGGATGGGACGCTGGAATTCCTAGGCATGCAACCGGTACATTCCAAATCCAGAGAAGGAAATCAGGCTCATTTTCTGTAATATGTCTAAATAATTGTTATGATTGATAAATGTTACATACTTTTTGGCCCTCTTTTGCAGGCCTAACCTCGCGTCGGTTTCGGCACACCTCAACCGACTCTTATTTATAATAAACTACACACACTTTAATGTGCGCCCCTTCCATAATCCCGTACACAAATAGAAGGCGTATGCCTGAAGTTGTGGGAGGGATTTAATGCCTATTTAAACCCAGCAAACCCCCTTACTCACCTGTCTTCGACGATTTCGGAAATTCCCTCCCACCACACCCTCTTTATATATCATTATATCTGAGTGGGCCCTCTTTTGCAGGCCTAACCTCGCGTCGGTTTCGGCACACCTCAACCGACTCTTATTTATAATAAACTACACACACTTTAATGTGCGCCCCTTCCATAATCCCGTACACAAATATATATATGTATAGTGCTATCATATCCCCTGTGAGGCGCTTTTTTTCCTATTAAAACAAATCCAGTTTTTAAGCTTTCCTCATAACTAATGTTTTCCATTCCCCTTGCTAATTTTGTAGCTTGCCTCTGCACTTTCTAGTTCTGCAATATCCTTCTCAAAATCTGGTACCCAAAATTGAATAGCATATTCAAAGTAAGAACTTACCATTCATTTATAAAGAGGAAAAAAATATATTTTGATCCCGTTACTCAATAACCCTCTTTATACATGAAAGCACTCTACTAGCTTTTGCAATGGCAGACCGGTATTGCATACTGTTGCCTAGTTTGTGATCTATAATTGTCCCCAAGTCCTTTTAATTTAATGTATAAGTGGTTTTGCTGTTGTGGGTGATCAATGTAAGGGGGGTATATTTTTATATATTGCATAAAAATGGGGGTGGGTCACTTCCAGTCTGTAGTGTTTATTATTGCCATTTAAATATGTGAAGTAGTTTGTATAGAGTGTTTACCTTCCCCATGGGTAGCATATATAATATAGCTTGAAATGAGATCCAGGTCAGCAGGACGGTCACAGCAGTTGTGTCCCACAGAGTCTCGAGAGGAGGCAAAGGACCCGGAATACGTAGCACACTGGCTTCCTCTGTGTTACATGTCAGCAGAAGGTAGAACACTGTACCAGGAATCACAAACAAAAGCAGGAACGCACCTACAGACAGTAAAATGCCTGTTACATGGAATCAAAGAAATTCTTTAAATATTGTACATTGACCAAGAACTTGAAAAATATATGCCAAAATAGCAATCTCTGTGCTAATTTTACCTACGGTATATTTTGCAAACTCAATAAAACTCTGTCCAGGTTATTCACGTCAACGTGTGATTTGTCCGTAAGTCAAACTGAATTTCAAATTTCAGGACAAAATAGCTGAACTGGAAACCAACAGACTTTTATTCACTAAAGTGAGAATTCAATGTGAATTTTAAGTGAATTTCAAATTTAAGACCAGATTAGCAGAGGTGAAAGCATAGCGGACTAAAAAAAAAAAAAAAAAAATTCCGGTTGGATAATGTTTTATTTTTCTTTGTCATTCACTTTTTTATTGAGGTAAATGCAGGACAATAATATTAGAAGTTAGACAAAGAATGTCAAAGAGCAACTATGGACAGCATATATGCATACAGATAAGCAATACCCCATTTTATGTTAGAGAAAAAAAAAAAATAATAGCCACATTAATCAGGGCCATATCTTGGTTATGTGGTGGCAGTACTGTGTTCCAGTTAAAGAAGTGTAACATGGCAGGTTGCCTTCAGGACAGTCCTGGTCATGGATCAACCTATGCCCACCATGGACTGTACAGAACCCCAGGTTTAGGCCCAGACCCAGTCAGAAAGATCCACAGCTGCACATTGCAAACTCAAGGCTTTGGGTATGTCTTTGACCTCCTCTGTCCAGTATATAGGTGGCAGTTTGGCTTGGTCCAAATTATCACTTGTAGGCAAAACAGAAGATACTGGGGCCTTCAGAATCGTGGGGAGGTATGGTCCAGCGCTTTCCCTTGGGATGCGTCTTCTCCCAGGGTGAGACACTCTCAGTGAGGGACTCAGAGGGAAGGTCAGTATCAATTGAGTATTAATTGTCGGCTGAGCTTGGAACAAAATTTTTCAAATAACTGGTCTAGTTTGTCCAGAGTAGAAGATTGCTGGCCCTGGGGGTGGAATAGCTACGCAGCCTCTGCCGTATTAGATATGACAGGACACCGCTTGTTTTTTGAGCCACAATAACACGATATTTTCCGGGATAACCCTCACTGGCGGGGTGAAATAGTTGGGATCCAGACACAGGCTGCAAATCATAGATAGGTAACAGGTGGAGGGATTTGCAGCTTCCATCTTGTCTGTGGTTAGTAGACCACTTGAAGGCCGCAGGTCTGCTACTTTCAAAATCCCCTTATCATCAGAGCTGCTTCTAAGACGTATAGTCTGGTGCCCTCAGGACTAATGAGTAGCTTCAAGCCACATATATGCATGCACTGCAGGCAATAAATCAGCAAAAGGTGATATTAATAACTCTCTAATTAGGTGTGTCTGATCAGCATGGCAGTCAGGCCCCGCCCCCTCTAGTTGGGCTATTTTGACCTTAAATTTGGAAATCACTTTGAATTCTCATTTTAGTGATAACCCTGATAGTTGACTTGGAGAATGTATCCAGCTCTGTGATTGTGGCCTAAATTTGGAAAATTGACTTTTAATTGATCACATTTCACACATTAGTGGATAACCCTGCCAATATAGCAAACATATTCTGCAACCTGTTCTATAGGTACCATAGGCTTCTCAGTCACAAATTAAAACATAACAAGACACTCACCTATTGGTCCTCCAAACTCAAATTCACTCGTTCGTGAGGTTTTTATCTTGTCCGCCATTTTTAATGTTCACACTGTTTATGAAGCCTGTAATGTAGGAAAGTAACATATATCTTTTTATATGATTTAAGAGAATTTGGGGTTTAAGATGTACAAGAAAGAGCATTGATGTGTACATTAAAATGGGCTGTGTGAAATAACTTTATGGGAGGTGTACTAAGCAAGTAAACTCCACCATTGGGAATGACGGAAAATAAGTCAAAATCATTTATTGCTCAAAAAGATGCGTTGTGTTATTTAACGGATATTATTATTTTGGGCACTATTCTTTAGGACCCCTACTCCAAATGCTTTAAAAAAGGTTATAAATAATGTTTTACGTACCTTGAATACTGCTGTTCATTCATTGGCTAAGCATGTCAGCTGGGCACTCTCAGTCAATGAATGAACCTCGTCCAGAATTAACATTTGCTACCCATAACATTTGGTCAGGGTTGGCTAATGAAAACCGAGGCGGAGCAGCATAAAATATCTCAAGATATGCAGCGTTAATTTTACTGAAACACTGCACATACAGGTTCCTTGCACCACGACCACTTCAAAACATCATATATCAACTTGGTACATATTTGGACAAAATTAACTAGGTAAACTAATCACAAAAGAAGACAGGACCAGATGAAACCGAGAACCCAGATAAGTGTCCAACATTTACAAAACGGTTAGACTGCTTACCATTTGAAAGTCCAAAGGACTTCGAGCACTATAATCAGTACAGCAAGCTACAGTGGTTATGGTGGTATAGGAGTTTAAGCGCAAGGCTTCATTTTGTATGTTTATAGTGGTTATGGTGCCTAGACTGCCCTTTTAAAGAAAAACTCAACAATAAAAGCACTGCATAGTTAAATTGAAATAGCCTGACCATGAACTATGCTCTTTTTGTACATATAATATATACAGTTATCTGGAGAGGAGGTCACAGATAGCGTGTGTATGTAGATATAGATTTATTGCATGCCCATATCTGTGATTTTAACATAAACATACTCTGCCAAGCTACAAATAAAACAAAGTGCATCTAATTCTAAAGCATTAATTTTATATTCATAAATGGTTATTTTACTATAAAATTATATGTGACCAATTTTTTTATGCACTATTGAGGTGATGTTCCACTCTTTGTACAGGATGTGTTTTTTATTTTTATAGTTTTCTCTAAATAAAAGTTATGTTTTATTTGGTATATAATGATTTAGTTCTATCCTTCTCACTATTCCACACTGAAACACTCAATGATTTCTAATTTAGTGGTTACTATAAAAATATAGACTGTGTGTGTGCATATTGGTATATATTTGCATGGAATATAGTAATTTGGAGCAGGCACTGTAACATATCAACGTGCAAACTTTATAAAAATATATATATTACATTCTATATGAATAATTCTACACAATAAGATCACTAAGGGTTGTATTCCTTAAACAGTGAATTTAGCTAAATCTACAGCTTAAATTAGCCCACACATAGCTGATCTGGTCTAATAATCCCAGCCTGGCTACTTTAACCTGCATTCAGTATTTCTATTATTTACAATAATTATATACAGTAATCCTGGAATCCCATGTAACATGATATGAATTAATGCAGGACTGTAGTATCCATGTTAATGTATTTACATTAAAATACACACAGTATATTTGTGAATACTTTATCAGAGCTGTGTATACACACCTACCTGCCAGAATCTCCGTCTAACCAGCCTGACAGGTCTCTTTAAATCCAAACATCTCCCCAGCCTCTTCCTATAATGTCACTACTGATCTCAGCCAATCAGCAGCCGCGCTGCTGAGTTGGTCTTTCAATAGGCGGGAATGGAAGGAGCGGTAAGCCAATCGGAAAGTACAGACTCTCTGACCACGTCCGCCTTATGGCAGCGATAGGGTGGAATGGTAACCATGGAGAGGAATGTTCCTCCCACTGTAGAGAGCTATAGTAAATGGATTTAAAGGCACAGAGCTATGTAAGGGAAGTGTCAGTGAATATTACTTTCTATTATACACCATTACAGTGCTGTACTTGTAACATTAGAATACAGGAATGCAGCTTTGTAGACAGATGTGCACACAGAGAAAGAGTTAATTAATTTTATCTTTCTTTTGTTTTTGTTTAAATAATCACACATTCAGACTACTTATTCTATTCCTTTCTACTAGAATTTTCCCAAAATCTCATATCTGCCCCCCACGGTGTCCTATCTGGTCTCCACTTTATTTATTATCCATGTTTTTGTTTTGTTTATTTTACTTTTTTTTTTTTTTTTTTTTTTTTTTTACAAAATATGTCAAAACTACCAAAAAGCAGTAAAACAAGTAATGTGCATGAAAAAAAGTATTGTGCCTTTATACAATTAACATAAATACAAGACAATAGTGAGTCCTGAGGTAATATAGACGTAAAATAGAGACACATGTACTAAAGGTATCCAAAAGGGTAAAACACGAAGGTGTGTGTGTGTGTGTGTGTGTGTGTGTGTGTGTGTGTGTGTGTGTTACGTGAAAAGGTAACATCCACACTGTAAGAAATTACAGTTTACCCTTCCACACAGGGTCCCTGTTCTTTGAGGAAGGTGCAACAAATAAAACACACGAACAAGTGTAATAAAAGAAATAAATTCACTGGTAATACATCAGGTTTAATAAAAGAGTATTAAACATAGAAACCTCAATAATTTAATAACATTCAAGTCACAGTGTATCACAGAAGAATGGAATAATCACAAAACTTTCCATAAATACAATATCTCAAATAATTAATTAAAGCAACCACAATATATATTGGTTATTAACTTGCATCAGAATAATAAACAGTTCATATACAAGCTACAAAACAAAGACCACTCATAGATATATATTAGTAAATGCATTAACAATGTGCTCTAAAGTATAATACACAGCACATATACCGTATGTGCAATAATTCAACCTGCTCTATAATCTAATACACAGCAAATATAGTGAGGTTAAACCAAACAACACACAATGATATAAAACAATACAGTACCACAACTATCACAGAAAACAACCAAGTATCCCAGTCAAATATAGTTACCAACAGAGTGTAGATCTGTATATTGAACTCTCCTCTGGACCTCTGCTTGGTAGTCACTCATTGAAAGCTCCGACCAGAACTGCCCTCCCTCTAGCCATTTTGGGCCTACATTTATACAGCTTTTTCTCTTTTAAGTTGTTCGTTCCATTTACCCATATCTTCCCTCAATCTACCTAAATTATCTTGGGGGCATGTGATGGGTAATAAATTCCTTATTTCTTGTTTATTTCTTGTTTGATGTAGGTGGTTCACAATAGAAGTAAACAGCTATTTGTTATTTAACCCCTTAAGGACAGATGACGGATATATTCCGTCACGATTCCCTTTTATTCCAGAAGTTGTGTCCTTAAGGGGTTAAATATAAGTTGGGGAAAACTCATTAACACCCTATTGATAACACAAAACTCTGAACAAACTGGTCTAATATGGTCTGGATGAACAAACTGGTCTAATATCCTGTTCTAAGGTATGCTTTGTTAACAGTAAGACAAAAGGCCTTTGATTTTGGAGTTGATAACCCCAACTGTCCCATCTACATTAACAGTTAGATCAAAGACTGTTTGTCCTGGGAATTACCCCACCTTGTTCCTCCTGGTTTACATGGCACTCCTTTTGATATTAAAGGTCCAAAGGTCAATCATACAGATCTACATTCTATTTCTTAAATTTGATTTACCTTCTAATTTGATTCTAATTCATCATTTCTTACAACACTAATGCCAGAATGCCCAGAGCATGACACTGCCTCCAACAACCTGCCTTCTTCCCATAGTGCATCCTGCTGCTGTCTCGATGCACATGCACCCTGCCATCCAGCTGATTTAAAAGAAACCATGATTAACCAGACCCTGCTCCATGGCCCATTTCTGATGCTCACGTCCCGATTGAAGGCGCTTTTGGCGTGGACATAGGTCATCATGGGCACTCTGACTGGTCTCTAGCTACGCAGCCACATACACAGCAAACTGTGATGCACTTTATGTTCCGACACCTTTCTATCATGGTCAGTATTACGTTTTTCAACAAATTAAGCTAAAGAAGCTCTTCTTTTTTTTTTTTTTTAATTCTTTATTTTTCATTCGATAGGAATAGCAAGTACAATACAACTTACAGGCTTGCGCAGAAGCCAATATCTAATATAGCATTCTTGGACATACAATATGCAACATGAGTTCACATGACAAGACATTTTTGTGACCTTTTGTGCCTTGCTTCCCATCGAGAATTTTTTTAAAAAACTTTATGGACTAAAGAAGCTCTTCTGTGTAATCGGACGAGATGGGCTAGTCTACGCTCCCCATGTGCATCAATGAGCCATGACCCTGACGCTGGTTCACTGATTGTCTTCTTATGCACCGCTTTTGGTAGGTACTAACCACTGCTTACCAGAAACACCCCACAAGACTTGCCATTTTGGAGATGCTCTAACCCAGTCATCTAGCCATCATTATTTGGCCCTTGTCAAAGTCACTCAGATCTTTTCGCTTGTCCATTTTTCCTGCTTCCAACACATGAAGCGAAAGAGCTGACTGTTCACATGCTGCCTAATATATCCTACCATTTGACAGGTGCCATTTTAATGATATAATCAATGTTGTTCACTTCACCTGTTAATGATTTTAATGTTGTCACTGATCAGTGTATGCAATGTCATAAAATAATAACAATTATGGTGCTCGGCTGGACCGCCATGCTAACAGGTCACATGCAGGAGAGGCTCTTACGCTACCAGCAGGGGCGGACTGACCACTCGGGCATATCGGTCATGGACCGAGGGCCCGAGGCAGCCAGGGGCCCGGCAGCAAAGCCATGCTCCAGCTGGAGAGATCAGAGATCTCTCCAACTGGAACGGCAAAAAAATAAAAAAAGTATTTTCCTTTATTAGGTTGCTGGGGCCCCTGATGCAGCGCAGGGCCCCAGCAACCTACCGCTCTTTAAATCACCCCCCTCTCACCCGAGACCTGGCAGCTTCACCTCCTCTCTGCCAGGTCTCCTCCTTCCTGTCCCATGCGGCTCTGTGTGATGGGAAAGGCGGAGCCAGGAAGTGACATCACTTCCTGTATTCTCCTCTCACACAGAGCCCGATCACAGCCACCAGGGGAGGGAGCAGCAGCCTGGGAGAGAAGAGGGAGCAGAGAGACAGGTAGGCACTAATCACCCCCCCCCTGTCACTAGTCACCCCCACTCTGTCACTAGTCACCCCCCTGTCTCTGTCACTAGTCACCCTCCCTCTGTCACTAGTCACCCCCCCTCTTTCACTGGTCACCCCCCTCTTTCACTGGTCACCCCCTCCTGTCACTAGTCACCCCCCCTGTCACGGTCACCCCTCCCTCTGTCACTAGTCACCCCCCCTTTCACTGTCACCCCCTCTGTCACTGTCACCCCCCCCTCTGTCACTGTCACCCCCCCCTCTGTCACTGTCACCCCCCGCTCTGTCACTGTCACCCCCGCTCTGTCACTGTCACCCCCGCTCTGTCACTGTCACCCCTCCCTCTGTCACTAGTCACCCCCCTCTGTCACTAGTCACCCCCCTCTGTCACTGTCACCCCCCTCTGTCACTGTCACCCCCCTCTGTCACTAGTCACCCCTCCCTCTGTCACTGGTCACACCCCTGTCACTGGTTACCCCCCCTCTGTCACTGTCACCCCTCCCTCTGTCACTGTCACCCCCCCCTCTGTCACTGTCACCCCACCTCTGTCACCCCCCCTCTGTCACTGTCACCCCCCCTCTGTCACTGTCACCCCCCCTCTGTCACTGTCACCCCTCCCTCTGTCACTGGTCACACCCCTGTCACTGTCACCCCTCCCTCTGTCACTGTCACCCCCCCCTCTGTCACTGTCACCCCCCCCCCCTCTGTCACTGTCACCCCCCCCTCTGTCACTGTCACCCCACCTCTGTCACTGTCACCCCCCCTCTGTCACTGTCACCCCCCGCTCTGTCACTGTCACCCCCGCTCTGTCACTAGTCACCCCCCCTCTGTCACTAGTCACCCCCCTCTGTCACTAGTCACCCCCTCTCTCTGTCACTGTGTCACTAATCACTCCCTCCCTGTGTCACTGTGTCACCCCCACCCTCCCTCTGTCACTAGTCACCCCACCCTCTGTCACCCCTTCCCTCCCTCTGTCATTGTGTCACCCCCTCCCTCTGTCACTAGTCACCCCCTCTCTCTGTCATTAGTCACCCCTTCCCTCCCTCACTCTGTCCTTAGTCACCCCCTCCCTCCGTCACTAGTCACCCCATCCCTCCCTCTGTCACTAGTCACCCCATCCCTCCCTCTGTCACTAGTCACCCCATCCCTCCCTCTGTCACTAGTCACCCCTCCCTCTGTCACTGTGTCACCCCCTCCCTCCCTCTGTCACTAGTCACCCCTCCCTCTGTCACTGTGTCACCCCCTCCCTCCCTTACTCTGTCACTAGTCACCCCCTCCCTTACTTTGTCACTAGTCACCCCCCCTCTTTCACTGGTCACCCCCCTCTTTCACTGGTCACCCCCTCCTGTCACTAGTCACCCCCCCTGTCACGGTCACCCCTCCCTCTGTCACTAGTCACCCCCCCTTTCACTGTCACCCCCCTCTGTCACTGTCACCCCCCCCTCTGTCACTGTCACCCCCCGCTCTGTCACTGTCACCCCCGCTCTGTCACTGTCACCCCCGCTCTGTCACTGTCACCCCCGCTCTGTCACTGTCACCCCCGCTCTGTCACTGTCACCCCCGCTCTGTCACTGTCACCCCCCTCTGTCACTGTCACCCCCCTCTGTCACTGTCACCCCCCTCTGTCACTGTCACCCCCCTCTGTCACTGGTCACACCCCTGTCACTGTCACCCCCCCCTCTGTCACTGTCACCCCCCCTCTGTCACTGTCACCCCCCCTCTGTCACTGTCACCCCCCCTCTGTCACTGTCACCCCCCCTCTGTCACTGTCACCCCCCTCTGTCACTAGTCACCCCCTCTCTCTGTCACTGTGTCACTAATCACTCCCTCCCTGTGTCACTGTGTCACCCCCACCCTCCCTCTGTCACTAGTCACCCCACCCTCTGTCACCCCTTCCCTCCCTCTGTCATTGTGTCACCCCCTCCCTCTGTCACTAGTCACCCCCTCTCTCTGTCATTAGTCACCCCTTCCCTCCCTCACTCTGTCCTTAGTCACCCCCTCCCTCCGTCACTAGTCACCCCATCCCTCCCTCTGTCACTAGTCACCCCATCCCTCCCTCTGTCACTAGTCACCCCATCCCTCCCTCTGTCACTAGTCACCCCATCCCTCCCTCTGTCACTAGTCACCCCTCCCTCTGTCACTGTGTCACCCCCTCCCTCCCTCTGTCACTAGTCACCCCTCTATCTGTCACTGTGTCACCCCCTCCCTCCCTTACTCTGTCACTAGTCACCCCCTCCCTCACTCTGTCACTAGTCACCCCCTCCCTCACTCTGTCACTAGTCACCCCCTCACTCTAGTGACAGTGAGGGAGGGGGAGGGTGTGACTAGTGATAGAGGGAGGAGATGACTAGTGACAGAGTGAGGGAGGCATAGGGTGACTAGTGACAGAGGGAGGGAGGGGGTGACTAGTGACAGAGGGAGGGAGGGGGTGACTAGTGACAGAGGGAGGGAGGGGGTGACTAGTGACAGAGTGAGGGAGGGGTGACTAGTGAAAGAGTGAGGGAGGGAGGGGGTGACTAGGGACAGAGGGAGGGTGTGACTAGTGACAGTCACCCTCTCCCTCCCTCTGTCACTAGTCAACCCTTCCCTCCATTACTCTGTCACTAGTCACCCCCTCACTCACTCTGTCACTAGTCACCCCCTCTAGTCACCCCCTCACTCTGTCACTAGTCACCCCCTCACTCACTCTGTCACTGTCACTAGTCACCCCTTCCCTTCCTTACTCTGTCACTAGTCACCCCCTCCCTCACTCTGTCAGTAGTCACCCCCTCACTCTAGTGACAGAGTGAGTGAGGGGATGACTGGTGACAGAGTGAGGGAGGGAGGTGGTGACTAGTGACAGAGTAAGGGGGACAGTCACCCCCTCCCTCACTCTGTCACTAGTCACCCCCTCCCTCCCTGACTCTGCCTCCAGGTACCCCCTCACTCTGCCACCTGTCACCCTCTCCCTCACACACTCTGTCACCTGTCACATATGCATTCACACTGACACTACATCCAGACATGCACAAGTGCATTCACACAGACTCAAATACAAACATGCATTAATACACAGGTCTTCACAATATACACATCCAAAGGAATGCTGTATTAAATGAGAGTTGTATTTAAAGGGACACTATAGTCACCCAGACCACTTCAGCTCAATGAAGTGGTCTGGGTGCCAGGTCCCTCAGGTTTTAACCCTTCAGATGTAAACATAGCAGTTTCAGAGAAACTGCTATGTTTACTTAGCAGGGTTAATCAAACCTCTAGTGGGTGTCATCCTGACGTGCAGAACGTCTATAGGAAAGCATTGAGAAATGCTTTCCTATGGACTGTTTGAAAGCGCACTTGCCGCGCATGCGCATTTCGCTCCACTCATGAGCTGACGTCGGCGGGGGAGGAGAGGTCACCAGCGCCGAGGGGGCCCGGTGCTGGATAAAGGTAAGCTGCTGAAGGGGTTTTAACCCCTTCAGCGCAACAGGAGGGGGACCCTGAGGGTGGGAGCACCCTTAGGGCACTATAGTGTCAGGAAAACAAAGCGGTTTTCCTGACACTATAGTGATCCTTTAACATTTATTTAATGCACATATATTTGTGCATTCAAAGGGCCTGGGATCTAATTTTGCCCGGGGGCCCCAAAGGCTCTCAGTCCGCCCCTGGCTACCAGAGACAGACTCTGCCCATAAAACTAGCCCACGAGATGCCCTCGGCTGTGGGAGAGGTGGCGGACCCAGAGATTGGGAGTTTTGGACACCATAGGGGAAGCACGAAGCTTTGGGGACTGCAGACTACTTGGGAGGGGAGCGTGGTGGACGGCTGCAGCCAGGCCTCCCTTCCCGGCTACCACACGCCGACTGCCTGAGTCGCTTGCCGGCTTTGTAATCACCTGCACAACAAAAATAAAGAATTATAAAAAATAATAATAATAATAACAATTATAAAAATGGCATAACTTAGAATCAATAATAAGATCATCAGCCTGCTAATTATATCATCTCATTTCCAATTACCGATTACTTTTTGAATCGCTTAAAATCCTCAGATTGATTCTTTAAAAAAAAAAATGTCTTAATCCAAAAAAATACAGGTAGTGTTTAAACAAAAGTTGAATTAAATAGCGATAGCAGCATGGTACAAAATACATTTAAAAAGCCATTATAGTGAGCAGTAGTATGGACAATGGGATTAAGGGTTTTATATTTAAAGAAAATTAACATGTAAGTAGCCGTGATAATGTCGTAGATAAAAGTAAATAAAGGGTAAAACCTTTGCCTTGGTTAAGTCCCTCCACATCTGCGGGGGTTAAAAGTTAAATTCTTTATTCCTGCTTGTGTCAGCAGTTTT
Source organism: Pelobates fuscus (assembly GCF_036172605.1). Lineage (NCBI taxonomy): Eukaryota > Metazoa > Chordata > Amphibia > Anura > Pelobatidae > Pelobates > Pelobates fuscus. Next base: position 88,371,708 of record NC_086328.1, on the reverse strand, counting down.
TGTAGCTGTTCCTTTTTCATGAAAAGTTACTTTGGTATTCTAGCATAGCTTAGATAACCCTTTCTCAAGTAAGTAATTGTTGCTTGTTTTCATGTACACATGCGCAGTAGACTAATGCTATAACATATATGCAATGATCTCCCAATTATAAGACGAGATGATATTTTGAACTACAATGGATTAAGTCTGTGGTTTTATCATTGGTTCTCCCAAACGCTTTTACATCTAATTAGGAGCCTCTGGTTATCTCTTGGATGATCTATCCATTATATATTTTTACACCCTGTTCCAAATTTTATTAAAGACACGGAGGCTCCTATTATGCTTCTCTTTCTTTAATTCTCCCTCAGCAGCGAAGAGAGATGTATACAATAGAGAAAAAAACGATATAACATTTGCATATTCACAGTGCTATTCCACCCCCTTAGTATATAAGGTGTAGCACTCCATCCTTCTTCCTCTTTCTTCGCTGCTCCCTCAGACCAGATAAGTACACTTTCCTATTACCAATAGTGTGCTTTGGTGGGATTGTACTATTTGTTCCTATTCTTTGAGATTTTTCATTATGTATTTTCCTTCCCACTACAATTAGTTACTTTTACATACATTTACTATTGTCTTATTGTCTATTTTGTGACCGGACTTTATTGCAGGGTTTTTTCCTACTAGCCAGCCCTGTTCCCTCACCTCCCCCCGCCCTCCCCCCTCTCTGGGTGGGTACTCCTTTCCCCGGTCACACTCTGCCGGGTATAGTCAGCGGGGGTCAGCCATCACTCCCCGCTCCGTTCCTGGCTCATTTTTTCTATACCCGCCAGCGGACCTACACCCGTCTGCGCGGCGTTTGTATTTCACTTTCGTTTTTGCCGCTCACTCGCGGCACGCATGCGCGGTAAGCTCGCGGCGGTCATAGTTTCTCGTCGCCGGTTAGGCGGCGGCCATTTTAATGTGTTAACACCTCGTGGGTTTTTCGATCACAACGAACGGGACCCTGTGTTTTCTCTCTCCGGACGGGTACATTTTAATATATATCCCACATATACATTGGATCTATCCTCCATCTCCCTGTACCTTTTCTTATCCTGTACTTGGGTTAATCAATCCTTGTGCTTTACTTCTCGCTTATTTATTATTTTCATTCTTGCACTCATTTTATCTACCATGCAGTCTGATGATAACATCCCTAGTCATCTTAGTCCCTCAGTGGGCACAACTGGCCCTGACCCCCAGGCTGACCCTGGGCTCATGGGCTCTGAGGAATTCCAGACCCAGACGCCACCATGTCCAACTCTATCTCTATCTCTAAAGCCATATCATCAGCTATGGGAGCTATGACCTCTACCATCTCACACTCCATTACACAGGCTCTCAGGCAAGCCCAGCCTCACACTACCCCTGTCATGACACCTACCCCTCCTGAAGGGGCATTAGCAGGGCGCAAAGCGCTAGGCAAGTGCAAACACTCTCAGGACCCCCTCCCCACGAAAGATAACCCTGCTCTGATTGACACGCTTCACGCTGTCCATGATGGCGCGCAACAACTGCGCACTAGAGCTTCTGGCTGGGCTATGGCAGCCAGAGAATGGAAACGTGACAGATATACTGTCTGACTCAGACGATGAGGGGTCAGACGTCCCATACTCAGATCCTTATGAGGACGAGCTCTCAGAGGGCGAGAGCCTCCAGGGAAAACAATTCCCTTCGGCACCAACACCTGCCACGGCACAGTCAGGGGCACTCGGGGCAGACGCAGCCCACGACACCAATGATATACGCTTATTTCACCCGGATAACTTAAGACACCCATGCTCGGCTGAGTGGGAACCCTCTGAGCATATCACTCAATACCTAGCCCTCAGGGTCCGTAAATCCCTCTCCCAAGAGGGCCGTAATAAACTGAGAGCGGAATGCCCCCGACCCATCATACCGGATGCTGTGGCTAAAACCCCAGAAGTGGACCCACAGCCATGTCTACAGAATGCAGGAAAGCTATCCTGCTGAAGATTGAACCCAAACTGGCTAGCATGGCCTCCTCTGAACCAGGGGCCTCAGCTAAAGGCTTGTTGTTCAGTGAGTCCTTCGTTAAAGATCTGGGCTCATACGTTAAAACCTTTACGGCTCTGGACAAAGCCCAATCGTCCATTAAACGAGTCTTCAACCAAAAGGTTTTTGGTGGGGCCGGTAGAGGTAGGAGCCGTCTACCCGGCTGCAACCCCCGAGGTTTCTCCAGACCGGGCAGAGGCTCCTTCAATGCTCAGAGGCAAAACCAGGAATGTTCCTACACTCCGTTCTTCCCCTCTCGAGGGAGACCTTGGAATGCCCGCGGTGCCAGAGGAACATCCCCAGGAAAACGCCCTTATGGTGAGTACAATTTTTTTCCCATATAAATGTGGGGGGCAGATTGGCTTTGTTCTCTCAGACTTGGGCCACGATGACATCCGACAGCTGGGTGTTAGACTATAGAGGGTTATCACCTAGAATTGACGGGACTTCCCTTTCAGGATTCCCCTCCACGTGTGCTGCACATGCCAAAGTCTCACCGCGACCTCATCTCTGCGGAAATCGAGGTCCTGCAGACCAAAAATGCTATACAGGAAATCCCTCTAGATACACCAGGTTTTGTGAGCAACCTGTTTTTAGTGCCGATAAAAGGCGGAGGTGTCCGCCCAGTTATCAACCTGCGACCCCTCAATGCCTTTGTCCAGTACCGGCATTTCAAGAGGGCATTTCAAGAGGGCATACACTGCCTCGGAGACCTGCTCCTCCCGGGAGCCTGGATGGTAAAACTCGATTTACAAGACGCTTATCTCACGATCCCGATAACGCCAGGTCACAGGAATCTGCTACAATTCCAGTGGGGCATTTCTGGCGTTTCTCCTGCCTTCCTTTCGGACTATCCTCCGCTCCCTGGTGCTTCACGAAAGTGTTGAAGCCAGTGGTTGCATTTCTCAGATTACACGGAGTTCGTCTTATTATTTACGTAGACGATATCCTCATACTCTCGGGGACACGATCCCTTCTGTTAACACACCTGTCATGGACCCTTCACCTCCTCCAGAACCTCTGTTTCCTGGTGAACTGGGAGAAATCGGTGCTACAACCCTCTCAACTGATGGAATTCCTAGGATTCCGAGTCGACTCCATTCGACAGATTCTGTGCCTCCCGGCGGAAAAGATGTCCAACATCAAAAAGGAAAAAAGGAGGTTAATGAACCGCCCAGACATTTCTCTGAGACAAATGGCGCGTGTGATCGGCTTACTGGCGGCCTCCATCCATGCAGTCTTCCCGGGGCCACTACACTATCGGGCATTGCAGCGTCTGAAAGCATCTTGCCTAAGGAACGGACAGTCATACGAGACCAACGTCACTTTGGACGAGGAGTCCATGGAAGAACTGAATTGGTGGTTAACCCACATGGAAGCGTGGAACGGGCGAGCAATCTTAGGTTCCACTCCGGATATAGTGATAGAGTCGGATGCAACCTTACATGGCTGGGGCGCGCGTTGCGGCTCCATATCCACAGGAGGCAGATGGTCAGACAATTCGTTCCTACACATAAACTCGCTGGAATTGCTGGCAGCCTCGTTTGCCATCCGCAGCCTCTCACCCAAGGGCATTGCTTGCTCGATACTCCTCAAGTTGGACAACATCTCGGCAGTCAGGTACATAAACCATCTAGGAGGTACCAAGTCATGCATCTTGGCAGTTTTGGCTTGAGACTTCTGGCATTATTGTTTACGGAACAATGTGTCGGTAACCGCGGAACACATACCGGGACTGGAAATTACACCGCGGACTGGAACTCCCGATACCTGAGGGACTTGGGGGATTGGAGACTTCAAACGAAAGTATTCTCCAAGATCGCTCAGTTATGGGGACCTTTGAGTGTGGATCTCTTTGCGTCCAGACTGAACACACAGCTTCCTCAATTTTTTAGCTGGTGGCCAGACCCGGAAGCCATGGCAACAGATGCCTTCATCCAGGACTGGACCAGGGGACGAGCATATGCCTTCCCTCCGTTCAACCTGATTGCCCGAACTCTGGCGTACATCCGACGCTACAAGAACACATTGGTCTTGATAACACCATGCTGGAGATCTCAACCTTGGTTCCCCCACCTACTGGAAATGGCGATCGATTTCCCACGGTTACTTCCGGATCAAACCTCCCTGCTAACCAATCCGGATGGGGAGGATCACGACCTGATAGAACTAGGAATCCTCCGGCTCGGAGCGTGGCTCCTTTCCGGGGACCCTGGGAAATCACAGAGGTTTCGAGAACAACTACCCAACTCCTGGCAAACGCCTGGGCACCAGGAACACGGCGCACATATGCTACGGCATGGAGAACTTGGTCCAATTGGTGCCTGGAGAGAGAAGTGGATCCCGTATCAACTTATGTAAAAATGGTACTAGACTTCCTGACACAACTATTCGAATCAGGCAAGGCTTTCCGTACAGTCAACATCTACCGATCAGCCATCTCGGCAGGTCATGATACTGTAGACGGAATCCCACTCGGACAGAACCCCTTGGTCTGTCGCCTACTCAAGGGTGTACGTTTCTCACGCCCACCTAAGTTCCTAGAGGAATGGCCCGCCAACACGGCACTGTCATTAAAGCAATTGTCAGCTAAATTACTTATGATATTCTGTCTAATATCCTGTAAACGAGTGTCGGACGTGAGGGCTTTGGACTGGCAGGCCCGTATGTTCACTCTGGAAGGAGTGTCATTTGATATCTTGCTGAGAACGAAATCAGCAACTAAACGGGTCTTCTACCCAAGACTTCCAAATCAACCCAATCTGTGCCCGATACTGTGCCTAAAAGAATATGAATCTCGCACTTCTCCCCTACGCTCGTCAAATGACGGACCTTTGTTCATTTCACTGAAGAAACCGCACCTTCCCGTAAATACACCTACTCTCGCTCGTTGGGTCAAGTGGTTATTATCTTTGGCCAGGATAGATGTCACTGTCTTTTCAGCCCACTCTGTCAGTGGCGCTATGGCCTCTAAGGTATCGGCAATAGGATGTCGGTTGGAGGACATCTTGAAGGCCGCAGATTGGTCTGCGGAATCCACGTTCCGGAATTTCTATTTTAAACCAATCCAGCACTTCTCGGAAAGAGTTATAGCTCAGCTTTGAAAGAGCATAATAGGAGCCTCCGTGTCTTTAATAAAATTCCTCGTTTTTACTATTAACATGACGTAAAGTCATGATTTTATTAAAGACACGGAGGCGAGTATTATTCCCTCTCGCACTCCCTGTGTGGAGGGATTGGGATTTCACACAAATGTCAATCGCAGATTGGGTGTGTCTTTATAATCAGGTTTGTCATATTAGGCCCTCTCCCTTGCGTTACACGGGTAAGTGGCCATAGGTTTATTTATCAAGTTAGATATAGTCTTGATTATGTGTAGCATACATTATGGCATCATGATAATAAAATTTTCTCCAAACCCAAGTAACAGCCTATGTTGAGGTATATGATACAACCAGATGACAACCAAAATATTACATATTTTCTCCTCTCGTTTTAGCCTGAATATTTCTATCAAGGTGTTGAAGTTTCGAAGGACGGTTCTACAGTCCACCCATAAAGAATGGATGTTTGACTACTACCCGATGTTCCAGTTTCGGGTCAAGTTTATCGTTTTGGTTATTGGACTGGTCTTCGGATCGCTACGGAAAGAGGAAGAAGGATGGACTGCTACACCTTATATACTAAGGGGGTGGATACTATTGGTAGCACTGTGAATATGCAAATGTTATATTGTTTTTTTCTCTTTTGTATTCATCTCTCTTCGCTGCTGAGGGAGAATTAAAGAAAGAGAAGCATAATACTCGCCTCCGTGTCTTTAATAAAATCATGACTTTACGTCATGTTAATAGTAAAATCTAGGAATTATTATGCAGATGATATTTTTCTCATTTACCTAAATAATTGATGTAAATAACAGTCAGCATAATTCTCATGTTATCAACTATTAAGAGTGCAATTCAAATTTTATTGAACAAACCTCCTAATGATAACAGTATTTTTTTTAAACATAAACTTACAATGTACTGATCCACATTATTATGCACAGTAAGTTTCAAAACACTTTATAGGTTGTTGTGGTGGAACCAGCCTCGCCACTGGGCATTGGAGAAGACTGATTGCCAGCCTCCTGCCCTGTGACTATGGCCCCATGTTGAAATGCTTGATTTTCCCCTGCAAAGACCCGAAAGTCGGGTCATTCGGTACTTTCCCTATGTGAGCAGTGTTACCCCAGATAGCTATGTTATGGAGCCCATTTGTATAACGAAAGACTATGTGAAAGACTTTGGCTCCATGGCAATTGAACTGTATGTATGTGATCTGAGCGGCAGTCAGTAATAATGTGCGCTCAGATCTAAGCTATCTGGGGATATGTTGAATGTACCTGTTTTATGCAATAGCTGCACAGTTATATATTTTTATGTATTTTGCTACCGTGTGGCTAATGGAGTTTTGCCTCTGTCCTTGGAGATAATTGGATTACTTCCCAATTATCTCCAGGACAGAAGACTCTGTGGAACTGGTTTTGAGGTTTTAACTTTTCTTTTATTAAACACAAATAACAGCACCAGAGACCATGCATTTATTCGTTCTCTTCGCTGCACAGTCTGGCGTTGGGGTTGTCATGTTACATGATATTGTTTTATTATAATGTACTGTTTCTTTAATGTTCATCTTAAGTTTGTCTCTTGGGCCACTCCATAGTTTGCATGATGCTTCAGATTCCCCCCTCCCCCTTTCCTGTTCCAGTGTATTCTATGCTGTACATCTATATGTGACTTGTGATATCTCTCCTACCTGTATGGAATAATCGTTCTTTTACCTGTTGTGACTGCACATTCTACAGATCATACGACGAATAAACAGCGCCAGATCTTCTTACATGTGAGTTGTGACTGAGTAAACTAGCAGCTTGTACAGAGATTGCTGTGTCACAGGACAGATCATAGTGAAGTGTAACTGTGTGTATTGTATGAGAGGTCTGCATACAACCCCAGCACAGCTTGTTACAGCCCCACACAGTATACAGACACACTTCACTGCTACAGCCAAGCCTGTGTACTTCAGGCCATCATGAGTGGAAAAGGCTCAGTATGTGATGAAACACCACAGCATGCACCACATGGAGAAAGCCAGGAAGAGGACCCAGAGCCCAGTGCATTGGCTAAAACCTCTGTGAAACCTACTTGTAAGGTTAAAGAGAACTATGAATCCATGAGAACTGAACTAGCAACCAGTTTGAAGCAGATTTGGGATAAAATCCTCACCCACATTGATGTGATTTCATGCCCCAGCCATAAGGTACTGCAACTAGAGGGCGCCATAAAGCATCTCTCTGCTTCATATGAACTGTACCAGACTACAAGCAATAAATATAAAACTATTCTGCAAAACATTAACACTGAGGAATCATTAGAGCAACTTAACAATGTCCAGCTTCTTAACATGGAAAGAGAAAGCTTTATCCTGCTAACTAAAGCAAAGGCAGAAGCAAAATTAATGCAGCCACAGGACACTGTATCTCACAGATCCGTATCCACCAGACATTCTAAAAGTTCCTCTAGATCCCGAAGTTCAAGGCACTCAACGCTTAGTGAACAGCTTATAAACGCCCGAGCCGAAGCAGAGGCTAGCAAAGTACAGGCCGCATATGCAAAAAAGAGAGCAGTCATGGAGGCTGAAGCTGCAGCAATGCAAGCCGAGGCTGCAGCAATGCAAGCCGAAGCGGCAGCAATGGAAGCTGAGGCAGCGTCTAAAGCAGCACGTCAAAGGGCAGCAATGGAAGCTCAGACAGCACGTCAAAGGGCAGCAATTGAAGCTTTAAAGGTACAGAGCAACTACGAGGCAGCTGCAGCAAAACTAAAGATTTTGGAACAAGCTATCGGTGCAGAGGAAAATGCTAGTGAAAGGGTCAGCATCAAGGCAGATATGGAAGATCCTTTCGAACGCACTAAGAACTATGTTCTAAACCACAGCAGCGAGCACTCAATTGCCTCCATTCTTCACGACAATGCAAGGACTTCACCACACCACCAGGCAAAAGCTGTTTCAGCAACTTCCTACATGCAAAACCACCCCAGTACAGCGCCTGACTGTCATGCTGATTCTGCATATGTCACAGAATTGCACACCAATCTCCAAGCAAGTCACCAACCTCCTGCTAATAGTACCGTTCCAGACTTTAATCCAACAACTCAGCTGAACGCCCTTGCTGCACCATATCTTCCAACGTCTCTTTACAACAATACCATAAACAACGCAATGCGCAACATCCAACCAGCGAGCTCCTTCGTAAAGTCAGAGACAACTGATACAGCAGAGTTTGTAAAGTATATACTTCGAAGAGAGCTCACCAAGTCAGGCCTAGTAAGCTTCGATGACCATCCTGAAAATTACAGAAGCTGGAAAGCTGCCTTCAAAACTACCATAGGTGATCTTGGTATTTCTGCTGCCGAGGAGCTGGATCTGCTGATCAGGTGGCTTGGCCCACAATCTACAGAACGTGTCAAGAGCCTCAGGTCAGTCTACATCGACAATCCAACAGCAGGTCTCACCGCTGCATGGGAACGTCTAGAACAGAGTTATGGTAGTCCTGAAGCCATAGAGAATGCATTGCTTAAACGATTGGAAAATTTCCCAACGATATCCGGTAAGGACAATATAGAGTTCCAGAGACTCAGTGACCTTCTTCTCGAAGTCCAGCTTGCCAAAACCGACCCTAAACTACCGGGCCTCAGTTACCTGGACACTGCTCGAGGAGTTAACCCTATCATTTACAAGCTTCCGTATAGCCTACGCGAAAAGTGGATCCAAATTGGGTCAAAATACAAACGGGAAAACAAGGTTTCATTTCCCCCTTTCTCCTACTTCTGCAAATTTGTCAGGAACATTGCTGACACCAAGAACGATCCTAGTTTTGCATTTGGTGAGTTCAGTACTCCCTCACTGAAAGGTGACAACCTACAAATCAGCAACCGTAGAGGTCCCGTGTCTGTTAAGAAGACGGACATTATTCCCACTCCCATCTCAGCTCCCGCCTCAAACAAGAGCGGCAAGATCGAAAACCCAAACCGATTATGTCCTTTCCACAAGAAGCCACATCCCCCTCAAAAAATTTATCGGCTTTAGGAAGAAGCCCCTACAAGAACGAAAGGAACTCCTAAAGACCTTTGGGGTATGTTATAGGTGCTGTGCTTCCACTGATCACTTTGCCAAGTAATGTTAAATCCCTATCAAGTGCATAGAGTGCGGTTCCGAGGACCATGTTCAAGCTCTCCATCCACTCGAGCCCAACCCTTCACAATCTGCAAACCTTTCTCCCAGGCCAAATCACGATGGGAAGAGTACAGATCAGGTGCCTAATTCCACTATGATATTTTCCTCATGCACTGAAGTCTGTGGGGAAGACCACTGTGACAAGTCTTGTGCTAAAATATGCCTAGTGAACGTTCACCACAAGGATCAGCCAGAAAAGACTTTAAAGGTGTATGCTATCTTAGATGATCAAAGCAATCGATCACTTGCCCGACCTGAACTGTTTGATCTATTTTGCATAAGAGGAGAGGTTCACCCTTACACCCTAAGCACTTGTAACGGCACTACCGAGGCCTTTGGAAGAAGGGCCCATGGACTTATTGTGTCCTCCCTAAGAGAACTTACAATTGCCCTTACCTACACTTGTAGAGTGCAACCAGATACCAGCCAACAAAGAAGAAATACCTACACCAGAAGTTGCCTTCTACCACCCTCACCTAAAGTCAATAGCAAGTGAAATCCCACCACTTGACAAAGATGCTAAAATCCTTCTGCTGGGAAGAGATATTCTAAGGGTCCACAAGGTGCACAGGCAGGTCAGCGGACCCCCAGATGCTCCGTTTGCCCAGTACCTGGACTTAGGCTGGGTCATCATAGGTAATGTCTGTATAGGCAAAATGAAAAGGCCTACTAACATTTCTTCATTTAAGACAAATATATTGCCGAATGGTCGTAATACTCACTTTGAGCCATGCCCACATCACTACTGGGTAAAGGAGAAGGTAACTAGCTGCAAGTTGCAACATGGCAACACAAACCTTTCCCGCACAAACGATGACAGATTTGGCTCTACAGTTTTCAATGCAAGCAGTAAAGACAACATGTTAGCTCCTTCAGTAGAAGACAAAGAATTCCTTAACCCCTTAAGGACACACGACATGTGTGACATGTCATGATTCCATTTTATTCCAGAAGTTTGGTCCTTAAGGGGTTAAAGTAATGGACAACGAGTTCTTTCAGGAAGATTCCAATAGTTGGGTAGCACCCCTACCCTTTCGCCTCCCGAGAGAGAAGCTACCCAACAATCTACATTAAGCCATTAAAAGATTCTCCTCCTTAAGGCGTACTTTGAGCAGGAAACCAGAGATGGAAAGACATTTCGTAGACTTTATCCAGAATATCTTTGATAGAGGTCATGCTGAACCCGCACCTCCACTGAAAGAAGAAGAAGAATGCTGGTACCTCCCTTCCTTCGGTGTGTATCACCGACGAAAGCCAGACCAAATCAGAGTTGTCTTTGACTCCAGTGCCCAACATGAAGGCATCTCACTTAACAACATGCTCCTCACAGGGCCTAACTTGAACAACAGCCTGATTGGAGTCCTAATTCGCTTTAGACAAGAACCTGTAGCAGTGATGGCGGATATTCAACAAATGTTCCACTGCTTCATCGTCAAGGAAGACAACAGAAACTACCTCAGGTTCCTATGGCACAAGGACAATGACCTCAACAAAGAGGTAATTGATTACCGAATTAGGGTGCATGTCTTTGGGAACAGCCCTTCCCCAGCTGTAGCAATCTATGGACTAAAAAAGACAGCCCAGCTTGGAGAAGCTGAGTATGGATCCGACGCTCGTCAATTTGTCGAAATAAACTTTTATGTAGAAAACGGGCTCAAATCCTTTCCTGCTGCTAAAGAAGCAATTGATCTTCTCACCCGAACAAAGGAGATGCTATCCGTAGCAAACTTGAGACTCCTCAAGATTATATCCAACAGCCAAGAGCTAATTAATGCATTTCACTCTGAGGACTATGCGGCCAGCGTGAAAGACCTTGACCTTGGGTCACACGCCTTCTTTGCAGAGAAGTCTAGGTCTGCTGTGGAACATCAAAGAAGACACATCCACCTTTCAAGCGTCAACCTGTGACAAACCTTTTACCAAGAGAGGAGTCTTGTCCATAGTGAATAGCATCTACGACCCACTGGGATTTATAACCACAGTCACTACCCAAGGTAAGATGCTTTTAAGACAGCTTGCTACTGATAACATAGATTGGGACACTCCGTTACCTATTGAGAAACAACAAAGATGGGAGAAATGGAAAGGTTGTCTGAAGCCACTAGAACAGCTCAAATTTCCACGTTGCTATGCCCCAGTCTCCATTTCAGCCGTTAACCTGAAGGAAATCCATATTTTCTCAGACACATCAGTTGAAGCTAAAGCTGTAGTGGCCTATTTGAAGACCTCAGGGATCAGTGGAGACATACATTGCAATTTTGTTCTAATCAAGACAAAGCTTACACCAAAACCTGCGCATACCATACCCAGACTTGAACTTTGTGCAGCCGTGCTAACAGTGAAAGATAGAGAAGTCTGTCGCAACGAGTGGCCTATGGGTCTTGTAACAAGTGTAATGCCCAGCGACGATGGAAAGGTTCACAAGGTTGAGATTAAGAAAACCAAAGGAGGTTCAGCTCGGACTTCTCACAACCAATCACATAATTGGTACTTCTTCTCCCAAGCGAGTGACTTATGCAAGAGTACCAGACCGTACGGTACTATGGCGGGGAGAACGCCACTATAACTGTTAACTATGCCACTGTTGAAGCTCCACGGCTATAAACCGTAGACTACAGGACTTTAGCCATCTGTTATTGGACCTTATGTTTTATTGTTTATTTACTGCATACCTTCTCTGTTTTGCAGGTATCTTGTATTTATGGTTTACACACCAGTATTTTCCAATGTTTTCTTCACTTACAGGTTCAAGTTGGATTTTTAGACATTTGGACTTATCTTTATATATATATAATTGGCTTTGAAATCCATAGATTTCAGGCGGGGAGTGTCATGTTACATGATATTGTTTTATTATAATGTACTGTTTCTTTAATGTTCATCTTAAGTTTGTCTCTTGGGCCACTCCATAGTTTGCATTATGCTTCAGATTCCCCCCTCCCCCTTTCCTGTTCCAGTGTATTCTATGCTGTACATCTATATGTGACTTGTGATATCTCTCCTACCTGTATGGAATAATCGTTCTTTTACCTGTTGTGACTGCACATTCTACAGATCATACAATGAATAAACAGCGCCAGATCTTCTTACATGTGAGTTGTGACTGAGTAAACTATCTGGGAAGGTGATTTGGTATGGATAATCTTATCAGGGCAATGAGCGCCATGTGCTCCTGAAAACCACATTCATAGCCTTTGCAGCCGTTCCAGAATAGGGGTTTGTAACTTTGATGGCAAGCTGTGCTGCTCTTTCCACAATGGTTTTTCTGTTCTTGGAGGAAACATTGTGAGCGATTTCTGCACAGAACGACTTGTTGCTCATCATCAGAACCTCAAGCTCCTTGACATTGTGCACCAGGAATTTCCGGAATCCTGTGGGCAGTGTGTGTTTTTTGTTGCTACCATAACCAATGTTTGGCATCAGGACCTGACCCTTGAACCTCCTGTGTCAATACCTCTGGGCTTACGCCAGTTACGCTTAATCTTGCCATATCTGTCTGATTGGTGACGAATGAATTTCTTCGTCCTTTTCTTGACGATCCTAGGTTTGATCAGAGGTCTTAGGGCAGGCATGATTCCAGATCGACACGTCCACCTCCTTCGCAGACGGCCTGAGGAAGAGAGAGCTGTGGAACTGGTTTTGGGCAGAAAAGCCATGCTTCATCTGGTCAAATAGGACTTTCCCTTAACTTTTTAACCCCTGAACCGATTGCCCTGATTTTTAAGTATGTGTATATTTCAAGCATGCTGATTCTGAAAATGTATGTTTTATGTGAATGACATGTATATTTTGGAAGTTAATATTTTGTAAAAACTGTATTTCTCTGCCTGTGATAATTATATCACCCATTGTGTTCAGTAATCATATCACAGGGACAGCGCACAGCCCAATTTTCTAAAGCGTGCCTTATATTTCTGAGAATTCCACTACTTTCACTGTCCCAGTGTCCCGTGAGAAAAGGAGACTTCTTGGGGCACGAAGGAGATAGGTATCCACGAACTTGTTCTTCCCCCGCCGGGGATGGTCATAAGATCTAGAGCCTGCGTGGTTGATGCACAGAGGCTCTAGGCCAGGGATGGCTGAGCGCTATCATCAGTCTCTGGTGCACTGGGTGTGTGACGGCCGTCATTAAGCTAAAGTTGTTTTAGTGCCTATAGTGTCCCTTTAATCTACAAGTCGAAGAACAATCACAGTCAGTTACAAGTTGTGGTTATATGTAGCTTATGGCGGTTAAACATAAAAGGGGTCATATAGACAGCTCCGAGGCTGATGGCGGTAAGAATATAGAATAGGAAAGAATTGGGAGTGACGTAAACATGAAAGTAATAAATGGTCTCATCTCACAGTGATATATTACCAATTCAATTAAACAATTACCGTAGATAAGATAATTAGCAATATTTAGTCCAACCCAGCTGAATTTTGAGGTTTGCCTATCTGTCTTAATTTGCTTTGAAATCCGTGTCCGCTCACTGCAACTCAATATTTATTGAATAAACTAGTGTTTGTGAGGGTGCTGTTAGTCTGCTGTGTGTCAGGGTGTTGTGTGTTCTGCTTGTGAGTTTAAGCTGTTCAATTTGTTACTGAATTGGTACACTGGTACTGTTTTTTTATCAGAAGTACAGGGTGTAGGAAGGAAGAAATATCACATGGGAGTGTTGTGCTGCGTGTAGTCAAAATAATTACAAGTATACCTGGGTATGTAGAATTGCAAGTTTATCTAATCTAAAAATGTTATTGGATTTGTTTTAGGAACAGATGGTGTTCTTCCACCACCTAGTGGCACAATATATGCATCACATGCACTTGACATTAAAGGAACATCCAATCGTATTTATGTAGCAGCTGGCTCTCTTACCTGAAAGTATTTTGTTTTCTCTTAAAGTAATATCTAGTTTTAATTCTGGGGAAATAACAGTGCACTCTGATTAAGATATTAGTTCAAAGAATGGAAACACAGTTACCCACATTTTATTGCTACATTCTGGATTTGAAACTGAATTATGTGCACTCGTAGACCATTTCTCTCACACAATATAAGATACGTAACACTTTAAAGGTCCAAATATTTTATTGTGTTGCATTCGGCAAAGGAGAACACCATAAACAACAGTACACACAACACAATTGATAAAAATACAATGAATTAAATTTAAAAAAACAAACAAAAAAACATACATTTTGTTGTTGCATACAGACATAACTGCCCCTCCCCCAGCTGTGATTTATATAATTCTTCTCCATTAATTTAGACAAAGTTACTCAGGCACAATTCTTGCTGAACAGCATGTTTATATGGACACTATAAGTACTATAACCACCACAGCTCACTGTAATAATTAAAGTGAAAGGACTCAGCCAGTGCAGTCGCTCAGATTTTTGTCTCCGGTTTCAAGTGTCTTCACTTAAAGCTCACCTGCTCTGCCTGGACTGTCACATGAAAAAGTTTTGCTTGAATTATTGCGCATCCAAAATATTTGTACAAGTGAGATTCTACCTTAGTAGTTTGTGTGCAATATCCCAAGCTCCCTCTGGTCCCTGTAACACATTTCAAAAGACTCCATTATGGGTTGGAATGTTGCCAGGAGAACACTTGTTGAAATAGTATCCTGTTTGCACAAGTCTGCCGTTGTAGATCCATTATTTGCTAATTGCAATTTTGACACACGCTCCTGTCCTTGCACCACAGCCACTACACAAACCTATAGTCCGATGATTGTTAATGCCTTGATCGAGACAATGCAGTTTTAGTAAGACGCAGGTAGACCATGGTTGTTTTTGTCAAGGCAACAACCTATAGTAAAGTACACTATAGCAGTGCTGTTTAATGCTATCTAAATGAGATATTTTGCAACCTAGGAAGAGGTCTCACGAAGGTCTTTTTAAGAATTTCGTTTAGTATACACTGTATTACAAATGACTATTAGCTTGCCGCGTTAACTATCCACGTTTTGCACAAAATTTGGGTCTCCTAGACCGTTGCTATTTTAGTTGTGGGTTCCTTGTCTGGTTCAAATTAATCATGATGCAGTTGGATACCAATTTTAAATTGCTCAGCTGGTACACTGAGTACAAGTGAGGGGGCTTCATCTTTTTGTCCAAATTTTTGTTACAATTGTTTCTTTTCTCCTGACGACTTAACTTCTCCCTTCCAGAGTGAAACAGGTTTGCCCATATTTCTGAAAGACCCCCGAAAGGGACAGATCCAATTTGGGTTCTGGTGGCCATAGGGGAAGGAAGATTCTACTTAACTCAAGATTGTACATAGGGACTGCCCACAGTGTCCTCCTGCTGGTACTCTTCAGCTTCTGATGCTTCATTTGCCATGAGCTGCAAAAGTCTATTAAGGATCCTGTGAGGCTGTAGGAGCCGCCATAGACCATGCCTGAGTCCTGGGAATGCTAGGGTTAGCTGGGAGATTAGACACATGGAGGAGATTGGGGGAGAATGAGACACATGGAGGAGCTGGCAGGGAGAATCATACACATGGAGGGGCTGGGGGGGGATGAGACACATGGAGGAACTGAAGGGGAATGAAACAGATAGGGGAGGGGCAAGGGCAATTTTTGCACTGGGACCCGGTAGTTTCTAGTTGCGTCTCTGATCATAGTGATGAGAAACGCTCATACAAAATTATTTTAAGGGATGTTGGTTTGCAGTTATTTACTGAACAAGTTATTCTAGAGAACTGACAGAGGAATTGCAAATTTTAAAGTAAAAAATAGTTGAAAAAATTTCTACAACACTGTTTTTCCATGTCTTCTATTTTGGCCTACATTGTGCTAATCGTTATCTAGGCAATTCTTGAAGTACTACGTTCCTGTGATTTTGTATTCTCCTGATTTCTAAGTTACTTTGTTCCTATAGCCCTGTCTTTGTTCTTAATAGAATTGTACAGATTTATCATTGCAAGCTTTTTACCTTTTTATTGATCTTTGCCTGTCGTATTTCCTTTAAATTTGCTGTTAGTGCTATTTCGCTACCACATTTAATATCATGAAAGTGACCATCCAGACCTTGGGACATTGCAAAATGTCTTACAACATTCAATGTGGCATAATTCATGGAATAAACAACTTCATTGTTGCAAAAAACACGTAATCTGCGCCATGCAATAAGAAGACTTTAACCCTTGAACGAACAGGCTTCAGTTTGCTTGTTTTGTTCTTCAGGACCAAACCAATTGTGGCATTTTGTGTGTTCAACTGGTGTTCATATTCCGGTTTAAACAAAAAATGGGAACGAGATTAATGATTTTTTGAAAGAACTTAATTTACCAACTAAAAACCTGATCACATGGCTTTTCTAGAAGCCCCTTTTAATATATCCGAGGTTCAAGAAGCAATTCTTAGATTAAATATTAATACAACTCCAGGTCCAGATGGATTTTTAAACGTATTTTTCAAAAAAATTGCAAAAATGATTGCCCCCTATCTAACAGAAATATTTAATGAAGTCAGATACGCAAAATCTTTCCCGAAAGAAATGCTACAACCAACGATGGTTCCAATACCAAAAACAGATAAAGATAGCACGAGGGTCACAAATTACAGACCAATTTTATTTATTAATGGACTCTACTCTTCTATAATAGCTAACAGATTGAGGGGAATTGTTCTTTCTTGATACATCAAGATCAGGTAGGCTTCATCCAGAATAGACATCTGAACGAAAACACAAGGAAAGTTATAGATTTGGTGGAGGCTAAGGGAATACCCATGTTGACCCTGTCATTACATGCCGAAAACGCCTTTGACAGGGTTAACTGGGTGTTCCTGGTGGAGACACTGAAAATGTTCAACTTTGAGGAATCAATAAGGGACGTTATAATAGCTATTTATTGTAATCCATCTGCAAATATCTCAGGCCCTGGATTTGCTACCAAATTTTTCCAAATTCGGAACGGAACGAGGCAGGGATGTCCTTTGGCTCCCTTGCTTTACATAATTGCTTTTGAACATCTCCTCCAGTGGATTAGGCAAGATTCTACGATAGAAGTGGTTAAGGCAGGTTCCTTGCTAATGCCAATTACATCATTTTAACATTAAACTCCCCACATAGTTCCCTTAAATCTTTATTGAATATCTTAAATATATATGGAAATTTGTCTAATTACAAATTAAATGTGGATAAATCACAGGCACTAGTCTTTTCAATGGGGAAAGCAGACTCTAATTTATTGAAATCTAACTATACCTTTCGCTGGCCAGCTAATGGTATTAAATATCTCGGTATTACGATTCCTTCAAACATAGGAAACATACTTGAGGTCTACTATGATCAATTAATGAAAGATTTAAATAGCAAGTTAAAAGAATGGAAAAATGTATTCACATCATGGATGGGAAGAATGAATGTGATTAAAGCATATATTTTACCTATTTCGATTTATAATTTCAGAATGATCCCATTGAATTTCCCAATTAAGTATCTGAAACAATTTCAAACCTTAGCTGGCGATTTTATATGGGCAGGAAAGAGAGCGAGAATCTCAAGAAGAGTATTACAAAGTAAGAAAAAAGTAGGGGGTACTGATTCTCCACCTCCAGACATATTTAGATACGACCAAGTTAGTCTTCTAGTCCACGCTCTCCAGATTCAGGAAATAAATACTGAATTCCCCGTTTGGTATGAAAAAGAACAAGCTCTGATAGACTTAGATTACGTGGAGATTCTCCTGTGGACTAACAAGAAATAATTGAATGTCAGGTTTTACAATAGAATCTTATAGACATGAGACTTCCTGTAGGTCTCCATGGAAAAAAAATAAAAATATGTCACCTCTTTAATAATAATACATTTAAGAACCTATTTCAACTTAAAGCCGAATATGGAGTAACAGACAGAGATCACTTTGCCATAACTAGAATGAATATTATGTAAAATCACACTTATATATTAATAATGATAAAAAAGTTAAGAACCAGATAGAGAAATTGTTAAACAACGAGCCACCAAAAAAAGAAAATTAGGGCATGGTACGACTTTCTAGATGTAGGAAATTCCCAAGTTAACAAAAAGGCTTTAGAGAGATAAGGGAATTGAATAACCATACAATTAAGATCTATTGGCCAGACAGCAGGATCACAGTACAAAAAAGTATCCATTGCCTTTCCATCCAAGAATTACATTTCAAACTGGCACATAGATGGCATTATTTTCCCAAAACCCTATTTAAATTTGGGGTCACCAAATATTCACGTTATTGGATTTTCTTTAATTTCTGATATGACAGGAATTTTAATTCTAGTAACTCCAGAAAAAATGCTGTTTCACTTCGACTTGGTACATCTGTCACCCTTAAATAAAATCATATTCTGATGGCGGTGAAATTGGTAATAGATATTGGAAAGATGCAGAACCTCCTGATTAAAAAAAGGTCATTATAATGTCAGATGTAAGGGATATCTCTTTTATAAGATATGGAACGAATGGCTCCTGAAATACCCAGAAAAAGAAGATGATAATGTGCTAATAATTTGAAAGAGAACTCTTCTTTCCTGTTCTAATAATTGTTTGTAGATAAGGGGTGGTCCTCATAACAAAATGTCCCACCATATGTCAACAAGGTTGTGTATAAAGTCTGTATTTATATTGATACACGTATCCGATTGCATTACATTGCCAATTTTGTATTTTTTTTTCATTGTCTCATTAAGTCAGACTTTGAATTTCTAAGCGGAGAAATTGAAAATGAGAGACTTAAAATATTGGTGAATCTGTCTTATCAACTTAAGGTAAGGCACAATTTAAGATATCTTATTAGTAAATATGTTGTCTTGTTTTGTATTTACTATGAGAAAACAATAAAAAAAAAAAACAAGTCTATGCAAAATATGTTTAAATAACGAAACACAAACAATCATTGTCCATTGATATTCCTCACCTTGGTGGCAGTGAGGAAGTGGTTGAACAATTACAGACAATAAGTGCTCTTCCATAAGTTTGTAAAGGAGTAGAACAAGCACAACAGTGTCTCACAAGCTTTCTTTGGATTTAGTATTAATTCTCATTTTAATATTAATCAGTCAGAAACCACGTGTTCACAACGGCCTGGAAAAAGAAGCTGAGGAGCAAATTATACAGGTTAAACTATTTTTATGCAAAATGCTGGAAAGCTCCCATTATCCATATAAAGCTCCAAGAACGACCCACGCTCACTGCTCTTTAATTGTCCATTGAGAGCCCCGACACTCTGTCCCTGTGTGGCTTATAACTGCATCTATTTGTAGGAATCATTGCAAGCAATAAGACTCCTTGATTAGTGATGTCAAAGAACGATTTGTACAAGATTTGTCCAAGATGGGTGGGTGCACATTAAGCACATACATTTCCTCCTGTCTACAAGTCTGGAATGATCCCGAGCCACCGCTGTGTGCATGCCCAAACACCCGTATACTTATCAGATTTCCACCTCCAATGACGCAGAATAAGCTGCTCCTCTAATCTGAAGGTGTACTGCGCATGCGCCGCTGCACATCCATCAGATATAGAATGGTTAATAGGGCGTTATATACTGGGGATAGGGGGGATAATGTTGTGACACAGGGGATGGCAGGGGGGGTATTCACTGGGGATGGCGGTTTATGGGGATAGGTGACACACAGGGGGTGGGGGGTTAATGGGGGTGACACACAGGGGATGGGAGTTACACACTGGGAATGCAGGGGGTTAATGGGGTGACAGACAGAGATTAATCCCCCATCCCTGTGTGTCACACCATAAACCCCCATCCCCAGTGTATAACCCCCCATCCCTTGTGTGTCACAATATTACCCCCCCATCCCAAGTATATAACCCCCATTAACCTCCCCATCCCTAGTGTGTCACCCCCATAATACTGCATCTCAGCTACTTCCACTGTGTTAGTGCATACGCAGTACACCCATCAGATGCGCGCGGTACACCATCAGATTAGAGGACCAGCCAATTCCATGTCATTGGAGGTGGAGGCGCCCCCGTCAGAATTCTATACCCCAAAATCAGCTAGCATGCATGCGCGTAAGTGACACAGGTGCAGCGGCGGTGACGTCCGTATAGAAATATGATAAGTATACTTATCTGATAGAACACCGGCTCAGGAGATTACTGCATTCAGGCCAGGTCATGAAACTGTGAACCAGGCTACTGTATAAACTAATAGCTGCAGTAGTATGGTTTATTGAGTAGTTTTCTACTCATACCTGTGTCTGAGCACTAAATAACACAGAGAAAATTATTCCATAAACATGGCTTCAGATTGGTTGAACCTCTTCTTGTACTCTAGTGGTCTGCCCATGGTTTTTTGTTGTTTTTTTAATTCCATTTTCTGTATAATACATTAAACGTTGGCTTCACAGCCAGCATATTGTGGCTCAATTTTCTAATGCATAAAAGTGGAACATGGAATCTGATGTTCTAGGACAGGGGTAAGAAATCTTAGGCAATACGGATGTTGTGGTCTTCATGGTCCCATGATGCTTTGCCAGCATTATCGCTGTAATGGAAGCCCACAACATCTGGATTGCCTACCTCTGTACTGGGGTGATATTATATAAATGTTGCTATAACATTTGTTGCTGGTTCAGAGAACGCTGCCAAACACACACACTGTAGTGACCATGGTATTATTTAAAGTATCTTTTTAATAGATCTTAAATTACAGATATATTCATATTCTATTGTACTTGGACTAGATTTTTGAACAATTTTTGAGAGCAGCCTGTTTTCTCTTGCAACTTAAGTGCAAAACTACTTTAAAAAAATAAATAAAAAAAATACAGAGGGGTGTGGTCTGCGGTCGGAGCGAGCTGGACGTACCTGCGTGAAGCTCCGCCGGGATCGCCGGACCAACAGCGAATTTCAGCAATCAGACCGTGAGTTTACCGGCAGCTGCCTGCGGGGGAACCCGAGATGGACAAGCGGGCCCCTAAAAAGCAGACGAAAAAACACGCTGAGCAGGGAGCGACGGTGTCGGATCTCTTTGCAGCCTCCCGCGTCATGAGGAATTCCACCCAAGATGGCGGACGGGAGAGCACAGGAGGGCCTCGATCTCCATCCAGTCCTAGCTCCAGCGCGACACCCGGACCCCAAGAGCCAGATACTAAGCAGATACTGGCTACTTTGGCAGAGGTAAGGTCCTTCCTGGCAACGGAAATAGCCAGGAATACCGCTGAGGTCAAGGCGGAAATTCATGCCCTGGGGACCAGAACTGCAGTCTTAGAACAGCGTGTAGAGTCCATGGTGGGAGCCCACAACGCGGCCCAAATTAACCTCTTAACGTCCAGGTTAGCGGCGGCTGAATCTGCGTTAGATGACCTGGGTAACCGCTCGCGCAGGAATAACATTAGGCTGCGGGGTCTGCCAGAACAGGAGGGGGAAGGCTCCCTGATTGAGGTGGTCTCCTCCATATTTAAACCGCTCCTCCCAAATATACCTGAAAATCACTGGCACATAGAGAGAGCGCACCGTGCATTGAGAGCCCGCCGGGCAAACGATAACAGGCCCAGAGATGTCATCATCAAGTTTCAATTTTTTCAAACGAAAGAAGCTTTGATGAGATGCGGGAGAGAGGGCCACATTAAGTATAAAGGAGCGGAATTGGCCTTATATCAAGACCTGACGCCGGACCCCCTAAGGCAGCGGCGGGAATGGCGGCCTATAACGGAATTGCTCCAGCGGCATTCCATTAAATATGCATGGGGATATCCGTTTCGGCTGATGGCGTTTAAGGACGGCCGCTCTAAGATTTTACACCCGGGGGGCGACCCGGTGTCATTTCTGCACGAGCTAGGGGTGCAAGAAACAGGAGGAATCACGATCCCAGATGCAGCGATGGCGACGGTGCATCCCCTCCCCCGAGATTGGTACACGGCGGGCGAGTGAGGTCTGAAGGGTGTTCTATTCCATTTTGGGGCCAACTCCTCGTGGGGATGGCTGGTGGGGGGTGTTCTGCATCCTGATTTTGGGAGGAGGTGTTTTTTTCTATTTGCGGGCAAGTTCTTCAGTTTTTGGATCTTTTTGGGGGGTTTGGGGGCTCTTATACCCACTAAAATTGGGCCCTCTACACTCGGCCTGAGGCTCTCTTACGGGGGGCTCCGATTTGCCATGGGGAGGGTTAGGGTTTCTATCTCCTGGCAGGAACTACCTAAGGCGAAGTTGAGGGTAGTATCCCCCTTTTTTGGGGGCCCTTTTGGGAACTTCGGGTCAGTGCTCATCCATGCCCGCACCCAGGTTTTGACTGAAACACAGTGCAGATGCTTGCAGGTGCATGGATGATTTTCGGGACCTGAACTTAATTTTTTCAAAATAGCCGTCGGGTGGCGGGAAGGTTATGGAGGGCGGCGGGGCGGATTGCGGCAGGGAGATAACTTGTTTTTGGGCCACCCACCACTACGTATCTTGGTAGTTAGCCTCGGTTTAAGCTAGATGGCAACAATCCAACATATAAATACATAGAAGGATATGAAAACAGGCAATGCATTAAAATAAAGCAATAGTTGTGGAACAGAAAAAAGAAAAAACAAGTTATCTCCCTGCCGCAATCCGCCCCGCCGCCCTCCATAACCTTCCCGCCAGGGAGATAACTTGTTTTTTCTTTTTTCTGTTCCACAACTATTGCTTTATTTTAATGCATTGCCTGTTTTCATATCCTTCTATGTATTTATATGTTGGATTGTTGCCATCTAGCTTAAACCGAGGCTAACTACCAAGATACGTAGTGGTGGGTGGCGGGGGGATACCATTGTTCCTCGCTATCTTTTTGTCAGTGTCACTCGCGCCACCTAGTAGAGCATTGTCTCAGGGGGCCCCTAAACCCCTTGAGGACCAAACTTAAGGAAGGAAAGGTAATTATGACATGTATCACACGTCATGTGTCCTTAGGGGGTTAAACACGTTGTAAGGCGCGGGATTTGCGATTTTGTGATGGGAGGGGGGTTCTCGTGAGTCTCAGCTGCTCCAATTCTCATTTTCGATTACGGGGACTGTACCATACTTATTTGGGCTCTACATTTTTCCTGAAGTGTGAGCTGGGGCTACGCTGTACTCTCCATAGCTCTCCTGGCCGGGCTTTCTTAGGGGTTTATGTCAGA
Source organism: Pelobates fuscus (assembly GCF_036172605.1). NCBI lineage: Eukaryota > Metazoa > Chordata > Amphibia > Anura > Pelobatidae > Pelobates > Pelobates fuscus. Next base: position 88,348,321 of record NC_086328.1, on the reverse strand, counting down.
GCTCTTATCTTTGGTTGCAACATTATGCTTTTTAGGGGATCAGGAGGGCGGGAATATCGCGGGATGGGCGGATGGATGGGGGAAGGGGAGAGCCCAGAATGGTGTACAAGTATACTGACCCTCGGCAGATTGTGGTGAGATGCCCCTACTAGGCGACTGTAACGGCAATGGAGGCTTACGATGCTTTACTATGAGAATGCGGTCTCATTTATAATTAAAAATTTAGGTTGGTCTGAGTCCCTGCTCCTATAGGACCTTTCAGGAATACTGGAGGAACAGGGACTCACACCCCACACATGCCTGGCTACTGGTAAGACCAGGCACCTGTTGTATATAATATGTTTCTCGATTCTTGTTTTCCTTCTTTCCACTTTACTTTTTTCCTTTCCCTTTTTGTTCCCTTAGCATTCCCTACCCTACTTTTCCCTGGAGGGGGGCGTGGGGGAGGCACCCCTAAGGATTGGCCGGAGATTAAATGGAGTTCACCTGAGGGACGTGCAAGTCCAATCAAGGAAAGGAAGCGGGATGGCCGGTGAGAAAACATTGATTGATGTCGCATGCACTGAGCAGACTAGAGCATACGGGCGAACCATGGTCCTTCCACCAACGAGAAAGGTACCTGGGGTCAATTTAGTGCGCATGCATAACAATGTGCCCTATCATAGCGAAACCAGTAGGGCGGGTCCATGCCGGTAAAGATATTGTCACTGAATGTTAAGGGACTTAACGCACCCAAAAAAAGGCGCCTTATGTTTAGGGACCTCAAAAGATTAAACCCAGACATAGCCTTCCTGCAGGAGACACACATTCAAGCGTCAGCGAAGTTTGCGCTTAGGGACCATACATACCGCACCACTTATGAGTCTAGAGCTCTAAATAAGAGGAATGGGGTAGCAATTTTGATCCATCACAGATGCCCGCTCACTGTTACAAAGATACACACAGACTCGGGAGGCCGCTTCGTACTCCTGTCAGGAACGCTCTACTCCCATAGTATACATATTCTTAATCTTTATGGCCCGAACGACCCCTCCAAGGAGTTCTGGGCGGAATTGACTCAGGTAATCAATGCATTGCCACATGGAATGGTGATAGTAGGGGGCGATTTCAATGCAGCTCCATGCCCAGCGAGAGATAGGGGATCTGGTAAAAACCTCCCTAGATCACACAACAGGGGCGGGCAAGACAAATTACTACATATCTTCATACAGGATACAGGCCTTGTTGATGTTTGGAGGGCGCAACACCCTGATGAGGACGATTTTACGTTTTATTCAGCACCCCACGATACCTACTCGAGAATTGATTTCTTTTTGGTCAATCCCTCCTCGGTTCCCAAGGTGTCGGAGTCGACTGTAGGCTCCATCACTTGGTCGGATCACGCAGATGTGTCCTTAACACTAGATAGACTAAGTGTGGCGTCCCCGTGGTCCTGGAAATTGAATACGTCTATGCTTCGTGATTCTGAGATTGTTGAGACGGTAAGGGGGGAATTGACTTATTTTGCCAGAGAAGCCGAATCAGGACTGTCTAAGGTGACGGTGTGGTCGGCTCACAAAACGGTGATTAGAGGCATTTTGATTCGCGAAGCTACACTAAAGAAAAAGCGCAAAGCCCTATTGCTATCATCCCTTCTGGAGTCTTTGCGAAAGGCTGAACAAAAACATAAGACGGACGCTACACTCACTAATTTGCGGGCGGTCCAGGACCTGAGGAACTCGGTCAGAGGAACGCTACTTGACGAGACGGCGCGGGCTATCATTTGGTCTAAACGGACCTACTTCGAAAAAGCTAACAAGATGGACACCCTGCTGGCGAGGTCGCTCCGACCACGACAGCAGCAGAGGACCCACATCACACAAATCAAGGATGCCTCGGGTCAAAGCCGCACAGACCCAACAGACATAGCAACGGTATTTACAGAATTTTTCACTCAATTATACAATCATTCCACAACAGACCCGGCCAGAGTTCAAAGTGAGAGGGACAGATTACAAGCTTTTCTTACCGCGCTGGACTTGACAGAACTAAAAGAGGCGGATGTTGAATACTTGAGGAAACCTATCACGGCAGAGGAAGTGGACGTAGCAATCTCTGCCTTGAAGAGCAATAAGGCACCAGGACCGGTTTTGATGGCTCTTATTATAAATTTTTTAGGGAAGAACTAGTCCCGCATCTGGAAGCTTGGTTCAACGAGTTACTGGAGGGAGGACCTCCTGATAGAGACATGTCACTAGCCGATATTGTATTACTGCCGAAACCAGGTCAGGATCTGTCATTCCCGGAAAACTTTCGCCCGATATCCCTTATCAACCACGATTCCAAACTACTGGCGAAAATTCTGGCCGCCAGGATTAACCCAATGCTGTCTCGATTAGTTCACCCAGATCAGGTGGGGTTTATACCAAATAGACAGCTTTTTGAGATTACCAGGCGTAATGTGGATCTCATATGGAGACAAAACATCAGGAAAATACCGACAATGTTACTGTCGTTGGACGCCGAAAAGGCGTTCGACAGGGTTAAATGGCCTTATTTATTTACATTGCTGGATCATTTTGGCTTCCCAGCCCAGTTTACGACGGCAGTGCGAGCCATGTACACCAACGTCGGGGCGCAAATTCGCATTTCGGGCGCAAGGATAAAGCCATTCGATCTGAGCAACGGTACTAGACAGGGCTGCCCGTTATCCCCCTTGTTATTTGCTTTATCGTTAGAACCACTCCTTCAGGCAATACGCGTTGCTTCGGACATTAAAGGGATAGATGTAGGTGGGCAAAGATATGTGGTATCGGCATTTGCGGACGACGTATTATTGACTCTGACTGAACCGAGAGACTCTATGGCGGCATTAACGACCGTACTGAAGGATTTTGGGGGGTTGGCCGGATACAAAGTGAATATGGACAAGTCTAGCGTACTACCTATAGGTATGCCAGAGACGGACGTCACTTACATAAGGATGACACATAGCCTACGAATAGCGAGGGATTACATAAAATATTTAGGCATCCGATTAACGGCAGACCCATCTCAAATGTTTCAACAGAATTACACCCTGCTGATACGGACGTTGATAGCGGACATGGAGAACTGGACTGATAAGGCGATTTCTTGGATAGGGAGGATCCATTCTGTTAAAATGAATGTACTCCCCAGAATATTATTCCTGTTTCAGGCACTCCCGATTAAAGTAACTAGGTCTGACTTAGGGCCACTTCAACAAACGATAGGCAAATTCATATGGCAAAACAAAAAACATAGAGTCTCACGCAACATCCTCTACCGAGCTAGGGACAGGGGCGGACTGGGCCTTCCACACTTACATTTCTATTATGAGGCAGCCCAACTGGTGGCAATGTGGCACTCTCCACCGGAAGAAAGGAGATGGGTAGACCTGGAAGCATCCCTTATGGGACTGGATATGCCTCAGTTCTATATGTGGACCCCTAGAGAGCACAGACCACACATCACAGTGCCCTGTCCTGCGATTATCAACTCTCTGAGGATATGGGACGCGGCCGCTCCTAAGTATGGCCTGGCGTCCTCCCCCTCTCCGATGACCCCTCTCTTGAGGAACACGGCATTCCTACCAGGAATGACGGCCCGGGATTTTAGAGGCATAGAACGGGCGGGGTTTCAGAGATTATACCAGTTGTATGAGGGAGGGTCGTTGGTGACATTTGAGGATTTGAGCAACAAAACATCTTTGCAAACCTTTGATTTTTTTAGATACCTCCAGATTAGAGCTTACGCCCAAGACACTCAGGTTAAAAAAGCCGCAGTAGCAAAGATGACATTCTTTGAAAGAATGTGCGCGAAAGAACAATTCCCGAGCAAACTGATTTCGCTTCTTTACTCACAGTTGTGCAATAACACTTTAGAATGGGGAGGAATTACATATATAGATCAATGGGAGGCGGACTTGGGGGAGACACTGGAAGGAGTGGAATGGCAGGAAATGTGGGAGGCGGCCGCGCAGTCTTCTATGTGTGTCTCAATACAAGAACAAGCATACAAGACGCTGCTTCGATGGTATGTTACCCCAGTTAAGTTGAGCCGTGTAGCGGAACCCTATTGTGGCTGTCCTCCCTGTATTGTGGATTGCCCTCATCTACCCTACCCTGGCCCTAAAGACAAATACTGTGCCTGGCCCTTGGATTACCTCAGGGCAGTGTTGCTACTTCAAATGGGCACTTCGGATACCGTCGAAGTGCCGAAGTAACCGTCAAAGCTGTCGAAGTCGTCGAAGTGCACGGCATCGAACAAAGGACCACGTGGCGGCGGCCATTTTAACTCCGAACATCGCCGACCCGTACCATCGACTCCACTTCGACACTTCGACTAACGTCGAAGTACCGGCCGCACTTCGAACGGGACTTAGACATTTTTATGCCAGAAATTGACCGACCGCACAGCTCAAATCTATGGAACTATTTTGGGCAGGAAAATGTGCTTGCGGTCGGTCATAAAGGGACCTCCAACTAACTTTTGATCTGCTGGAGGGATTGGGACGATTTTTGAGAGGATTACTAATTAAAGGCTGCTGATTCTGAAAATGCATGTTTTATGTTTGTAGCACAAATATTATAGAAGTTATGAATATTGTGTAAAAGTTATGTTTGAAACTGTACAATAATGGGATTATGTGTCACACTAAGGGGAGGGGATGTGTGAGTTGTACCCAAGATACCATTGGTTGTTTTATGCCTCCCCCTGGGTGTGGCTTGTCTGTGTACAGTTGTAATAAAAGGCAGGCTGGATGTACCAGCCAGCAGTTCTGTTCCTGAAACTGTGTGTCGTCCAGTTATTGGGATTGCTGTGGGGATATCGCTGTGTTATTTTGCCTGCTGGAAACTCTGCCTATGGATTTACTATTGCCTTGTTCCTGAGCCTTCCTGGGATCGTCAGTGGAGAATAGCTGTGGGATATCAGCTCTCCGCTACATTGGTTGGCAGCGCTGGGATCCAGACTCACAAGGGAACAAGGATTAATGGAATACGGATGGAGAGTGACTATGCTAAGCTTAAAAGATCCACGCTAAAGGACTTACTGGAAGCAAGAGGGATTGCAGCAAGCAACAAAAAGAAAACAACTCTCATTGCAGAAGTCATGGCAGAATACCAAACCGAGGACAGGGCAATCCCTGAACAGCAAAACACATCGGATGGGTCAGAACAAGAAGAATTTCAAAGACAAGTGAAATGTAGACTGGCCTTTTATGGAGGAAAAGAAACGCTTGACATTATTTCCAGGACTATGACCGAGGTGCAAGAATTTATGTGGCGCCAAAGGCCACAACCATCCACAGTACGGGACACAGCAAATACCAACAATACAGAGGGTAAGATAAAAATTCCTTACCAAGCGTTTAAAAACTATGTGGAGGCGGAGGAAGACATAGATGCTTTCCTCCAAGATTTTGAAAGACTGTGTGCCTTGCATAAAATCAAAACTGAGGATTGGGTACCTATTTTGGCTGGGCGGTTGTCTGGGAGGGCAGCAGAAGCTTATAGAACTGTACCAGATGAGGAGATCCGGAACTACAGCCGAGTAAAAGAGATTATATTGGCCCGGTATGCCATAACACCAGAGGCATACCGAAGGCGGTTTCGAGAGTTGAAAAAGGCAGATAAAGACTCACATGCCGAGTGGGCTTGTAGGTTGCAGCGGGCGGCCCTTGGCTGGGTGCAAGCCAGCAAGGCTCGATCCATGGAAGATGTGATACAAATGTTGCTCATGGAACAATTCTATGATGGGGTAACAACGGATGTACAGGAGTGGGTAAGAGACCGCAACCCTGTATCCCTCACAGAGGCGGCTAGGAAGGTGGATGAGTACCTAGATGCACGCAGGTCACAGAAACCGGTAGCCCCAAAAGTCACGATGAAAACCTTTGGGGGAACAAACTACCCCCCTGTACCACCCCGACAGCTACCACCACCACCACCGGCTGTATAACCACGTTTCCGCCAACCTAGCTCTGGGCCCTGTCATCACTGCCAGAAGTGGGGGCATTACAAAAGAGAGTGCCCACAACTCCGAGACCGATCCTCATGGATCCGACCAGGGCCCCCACCACCCCCGAGAGCCGCTGCCCATCACTACCAGGAGGAGCCACCAGTTGCTTATGGCTCCGCGGTTCCTGTCACCACCATAGAACAGTGGGAGGTACTACACGAAGCTAACCCACTACAAGCCCATGCCGATAATCGCCAGCACCACAGACAGACGGTATACCTGGAGGGAAAAGCAGTACAGGGGCTCCGAGACTCTGGTGCCACTATAACCCTGGTCAAAAGCCACTTGGTCGCTGACAAGGCTAAGACTAACCGGACTATAGCCGTCAGAGTTGCTGGGGGAGCCGTCTACCAGCTGGACACTGCCAACGTCCATTTGTATTGGGGAGCGGGGGCAGGGAGGGTGGAGGTGGGGTTGATGCCCCAGTTACCCGCAGAGGTGGTACTGGGAAATTATTTGGGAAAGCTCACATCTGCTTTTGAGCCACAACCCACAACCACTGAGGAAGCACACCCAGTGGTCACCCGACAACAGGCCCGCACCCAGGACTACAACACACTGCCGGCAGTCCAGGTAAGAGAACCTTTCCCTTCCCTAGACTGTGTCCCCTGGTCCCCCCCTAACGAATTTGCAGTAGAGGTGATAACTGACCCTACCTTGCAAGTATATAGAGATAAAGTCACCTCTGATCACCCTGGGGCAGAGGGGGAAAGATTTGTATGGGAGGGACAGCTGTTATACCGAGAGTCCGACAAGAAAGTAGAGGGGTCAGACCCGATTGTGTTAAGACAATTAGTGGTACCACAGAGGTACCGAGCCGAATTGCTGCGGATAGCACACGACATTCCGCTATCCGGGCATTTAGGGGTTAGTCGGACCAGATACCGACTGAAGCTAAATTTCTTTTGGCCGGGAGTTAGCCAGGAAGTACGGAAGTATTGTAATACCTGTGACACGTGCCAGAGGGTGGGGAAGAGGGGAGACCGGCGGAAAGCAAAACTGCATCCGATACCGATAATTGAGGAACCCTTCCACCGAATAGCGGTGGATATCATAGGTCCCCTCCGGAAACCTAGCCCTTCCGGCAAGAGGTACATCCTCACGGTGGTAGACTACGCTACCCGATACCCCGAGGCAGTGGCCCTGACAAATATCCACGCTGAGACAGTGGCCGAGGCCCTGATGCAGATCTTCTCCCGGGTAGGGTTACCTAGGGAGATCATCTCGGATCAGGGTACTCAGTTTACTGCCGAGATCACCCAACAACTCTGGAGGCTGTGCAATCTTAAGTCCATTATTAGTGCCCCATACCACCCCCAGACCAACGGGCTCTGTGAAAGGTTTAATGGCACCTTAAAGCAAATGCTCCGAACCTTTGCTGAGACCCATAAGGACTGGGAGCGATTCCTGCCGCACCTCCTCTTTGCTTACAGGGAAGTGCCTCAGGAATCAACTGGGTTTTCCCCATTTGAGTTATTATTTGGGAGGAGGGTAAGAGGACCCCTAGATCTCATCAGAGAACATTGGGAGGGAGACCGGAGTGCAGACGGTACCCCCATCATACCCTATGTGTTGGCACTTCGGGACCGACTGGAGGCCCTAACTAAGACAGTAGGAGAGAACCTCCAGGCGGCCCAGACGCGTCAGCGTACGTGGTATGATCGGGGCGCCAGGGACCGTAGCTTCCAGGTGGGACAAAGTTTTAATTTTAAAACCTGTCCGACATGATAAGCTGCAGGCCGCATGGCAAGGCCCTTATAAAGTCGTGGAACAGAGATGTGACACCACTTACATAATTGGCCCCTGCACAGGAACTGGAGGGCGACGCATGCTCCATGTGAACATGCTAAAGCCCTACCGGGAACGTTCAGAGGAGGTGACAGCGATTTGTGCACCCACCTCCGACGAGTGTGACAGCCTTCCCCTTCCAGATCTGCTGGAAGATGGGAAGCTGTCTGGAGATTTAGGAGAAGTTGCACTGGGAGACCGGCTGAGTCCACAGGAGCGTATCGAGGTACAGCAGCTGTTGCGAGAGAAGCAAGAAACTTTCTCTAATGTACCTGGATACACTCCTCTGGCAACTCACCGGGTCGAGACCCCAGGGCAACTACCCATGCGCCAGACCCCCTACCGCATCCCAGAAGCAGTGAGAGAAAACATACGCAAGGAGATCGATGAGATGCTCCAACTGGGGGTGATAGAGCCCTCAGCCCATGGGCCTCTCCGGTAGTCCTCATGCCGAAGCGAGACGGTACGACTCGCTTCTGCGTGGACTATAGGAGATTAAATGAGAAAACCGTGTCAGACGCCTATCCTATGCCCCGGATAGACGAGTTACTAGACAGAATGGCCAGGGGCCAATACCTCACCACTATTGACTTGTGTAAAGGATATTGGCAAATCCCCCTGGCCCCAGACGCCATCCCGAAGTCGGCCTTTGTCACCCCATTTGGCTGGTATCAGTTTAAGGTCATGCCATTTGGGATGAAAAATGCCCCAGCTACCTTCCAGAGGATGGTAGATCGACTTCTGGATGGATTCCAGGACTATACCTGTGCCTACCTGGATGATATTGCTATTTTTAGCAATACGTGGCAAGAACACTTGGCTCATATAGGAGCTGTACTAGACAGGATAAGGGAAGCTGGTTTGACCCTGAAGCCGGCTAAGTGTAGTATCGGAATGGCTGAGGTGCAGTACCTGGGACATAGAGTAGGGTGCGGTAAACAGAAGCCCGAACCTGCCAAAGTAGAGGCCGTAGCCCAGTGGCCCACCCCTAGGACTAAGACCCAGGTGTTAGCGTTTCTAGGGACAGCGGGGTATTACAGGAAGTTTGTCCCCAATTATAGCGCCCTGGCCAAACCCCTCACAGACCTGACCCGTAAGAACCTTCCCCGCCAAGTAAACTGGACCCCGGAGTGTGAGCAGGCATTCCAACACCTGAAAAATGCACTGATAAATGCCCCTGTCTTGGCAGCCCCCAATCCAACTAAACGATTTCTTGTTCACACAGACGCTTCTATGTTTGGATTGGGAGCAGTACTGAGCCAAGTCGGGGCAGATGGCGGAGAACATCCCGTGGCTTACATCAGTCGCAAGCTGTTACCTAGAGAAGTAAGCTACGCCGCCATCGAAAAAGAATGCCTGGCTGTGGTGTGGGCCCTAAAGAAACTGCAGCCCTATCTGTACGGAAAGCCCTTTTCCTTGCTCACAGATCACAACCCGTTAGTATGGCTGAACCGGGTGGCTGGGGACAATGCCAGGCTGCTGCGCTGGAGTTTGGCGCTGCAGCCCTTTGACTTTAATATCCAGTACCGACCGGGTAAGCAGAATGGAAATGCTGACGGGTTGTCCAGACAAACTGACCTAGAAAAATGATCCGTGAGCCCCGGACATCCCCAAGCCGATCCGTGTTGGATCAGACTGTGTATGCCGGCTTGTGGGCAAGGGGGAGCAGTGTAGCGGAACCCTATTGTGGCTGTCCTCCCTGTATTGTGGATTGCCCTCATCTACCCTACCCTGGCCCTAAAGACAAATACTGTGCCTGGCCCTTGGATTACCTCAGGGCAGTGTTGCTACTTCAAATGGGCACTTCGGATACCGTCGAAGTGCTGAAGTAACCGTCGAAGCTGTCGAAGTCGTCGAAGTGCACGGCATCGAACAAAGGACCACGTGGCGGCGGCCATTTTAACTCCGAACATCGCCGACCCGTACCATCGACCAGGGGCGGACTGAGAGAGTCCTGGGCCCTCGGGCAAAATTAGGACCTGGGCCCCCTCCAGATATATATATATATATATATATATATATATATATATATATATATATATATATATATACTGTTGCAGATGTACCTTGTATTTGCATGTAAAGTGAATGTATGTTTCTGTGTATATTCACTGTAAGTGAATATATGTATGTCTTTGTGTGAGGTATTAGGATTCACAATATATTTGATTGTATGTGCATGTAAAGTGAATGTATGTTTCTGTGTATACTTACTGTAAGTCGTGTTGGGATATTAGGATTCAAAATATATTTGATTGTATGTGCATGTAAAGTGAATGTATGTTTCTGTGTATATTTACTGTAAGTGAATATATGTATGCCTTTGAATCCTCATATCCTAACACGAAATACAGAGTATCTATGAAGGGACACTATAGGAACCCAGACCACTTCCGCTCATTGAAGTGGTCTAGGTACAGTGTCCCAGGTCCCTTAACCCTGTAAAAGAGGGGGGCACATTAGGAAGCTATAGTGCTAGGGAAAAATAAAACATGTTTCCTGGCACTATAGTTTCCCTTTAAGTAGATAAAAACTGTGGGGTGTTGTAGTCGGTGTAGGGGACATGGGGCTGCCGTGGGGGCAGGGGAATAAAGGCTGAAGTGGGTGCTGGGGCATAGAAACTGTAGTGGTTATAGGGGCTGTAGTGGGGGCAGAGGCTGTATTGGGTATAGAGGTTATAGTGGGGGCAGCGAATAATAGGGGCTATAGTGGGGGTAAGGCGAAATAGTGACTATAGAGGGGGCAGGGGGTAATAGAGGTAATAGAAGCTACAGTGGAGACAAGGGGTAATAGAAGCTACAGTGGGTGCAGGGGAGTGATAGGGACTGTGGTTGTTTTAGGGGGATAGGGGCTGTAGTAAGTGCAGACAGCAATAAAGGCAGTAGTGGGTGCAGGGAAAAAGGGCAGTAGTGGGCATGGGAGCTTTCATGGATATAGGGTTGTAGTTGGTATATCAGCTGTAGTGGGTGTAGAGGCTGCAGGGGTTCTAGTGGTTTTATGGGATATAGGGGCTGTAGTGGGTGCATGGTATATAGAGAATGTAGTGGGTATAGGGACTATAGGAGGTGTAGTGGGGTATTGTAGAGCGCTACGGAATCTGATGGCGCTATATAAATAATATAATAATGGATAAGGGCTGTAAGGAATATATAGGCATGCGGTTTGTGCATGCGGTAAAGGGGCTGTAGTGGGTATAGGGACTGCATGGGGTACAGGGTCTGTAGAGTTTGCAGGGAGTAGGGAGTAGGGGGAAAAAGGGAGTAGGGGGGCAGCATGGTGTAGGAGAGCAGCAGGGGGTTTGCTGGGGCTAGAGGGGCAGCAGGGGGTAGGGGGACAGCAGGGGGTCTGCTGGGGCTAGAGGGTCAGCAGAGGGTCTGCTGGTGCAGCAGAGGGTAGAGGGGCGTGGTGGGTATAGGGGTTGTAGTAGGTAGAAGGGCCGCAGGGGTAAGGGCTGCTGGGGGTAGAGGAGTAGCAGGGAGTATGGGGGGCAGCAGGGAGTAGGGGGCCAGCAGAGAGTAAGTGCGTAGAGGGGCCAGCAGGAGGTAGGGGGACAAGCAGGAGGTAGGGTGGGCAGCACCAGGTAAGGGGGCCAGCAGGGAATAGGGAGCAAAGGGGCAGAAGGGGTAGCAGGGAGTAGGGGGTGTGCTGGGGCTAGAGGGGCAGCAGGGGGTAGAGGGACAGTGGCTGGTCTTTTGGGGCTAGAGGGTCGACAGGGGTCTGCTGGGGCAGCAGAGGGTAGAGGGGCTGTAAGGGGTAGGGGCTGGGGTGGATATAGGGGTTGTAGTAGGTAGAAGAGCTGCTGGGGGTAGAGGAGCAGCAGGGGGTTGAGGGGCAGCAGGGAGTAAGTGGGAAGAGGGGCAGAAGGAGGTAGATGGGACAGCAGGGGGTAGGGGTTGCCAGCAGGGGGGTGCCAGTAGGGAGTAGGGGGCAGCCAGCAGGGAGCAAAGGGGCCAGCAGGAGGTAAGGGGGCCAGCAGGGAGTAGTAGGCAAAGGGGCAGCAGGGGGTAAAGGGGTAGCAGGGAGTAGGGGTGCCAGTATAAGGTAGAGGGGCAGCAGGGGGCCAGCATGAGGTGGAGGGGCAGCAGGGGGCAAAGGGGCTGCTGGGGTAGATGAGTAGCAGAGGGTAGAGGGGCAGCAGGGGATAGGGGGGCCAGCAGGAGCTAGAGGGACAGCAGGGAGTATGGGGCAAAGGGGCAGTAGAGGGTATAGGTGCTGTAGGGGTAGGGGCTGTGGTAGGTATAGGGGTTGTAGTGGGCTGCTGGGGGTAGAGGAGTAGCAGGGGATAGAGGGGCAGTAGGGGGAGGCAGCAGGAGGTAGAGGGTTGGGGGGCAGCAGAGGGTAGAGGGGCAGTATGGGGTGAGGAGCAGCAGCATGGGGACAGCAGAGGGTCTACTGGGGGTAGAGGGGCAGTAGGGAGGCAGCAGGGGGTAGAGGGGTGGGGGGCAGCAGAGGGTCTACTGGGGGTAGAGAGGCAGTAGGGAGGCAACAGGAGGTAGAGGGGTGGGGGGCAGTAGGGGGTAGAGGGGCAGTATGGGGTGAGGAGCAGCAGGGGGACAGCATAGGGTCTACTGGGGGTAGAGGGGCAGTAGGGAGACAGAGGGGTGGGAGACAGCAGGGGGTAGAGGGGCAGTATGGGGTGAGAAGCAGCAGAGGGTCTAGGGGGGTAGAGGGGCAGCAGGGAGTAGGGGGCAAAGGGGCAGCAGAGGGTAGAGGGGCTGTAGGGGTAGGAGCTGCTGGATGAAGAGGAGCCTTACCTTTGGCCAGAGGGGTTAATCCTTCTCCCAGCAGCACTGGAGCATGCTGTCTCTCCCTGAAGTGCTGCCTCTAACACAGATCAGGCAGCTCCGCATGGCTCCCTGACCTTTTGACACATGATGTCATTTCCTCTATCAGGAGCCGCACGGAGCTGCCTGATCAGCACTACAGACAGCTCTCCTGCTCTGCTCACCAGTCAGGCACAGTGAGAGACAGCATAGTGGGTCTTTAGGAGGGCCCTTTAGCTGTCTCTTACTGCCTGAACATGGGGGATATGTATTTTGTAACAGGGGCCCGCGGAGTGCCGTGCGGGCCCCTGACTGACTGCATGCAGGCTGGGGAGATTGTTTAACTCCCCAGCCCAGCTATTACTTTACTGCATGGCAGGCAGGCGGGCGGGCCCCCCAGAGCCTCGGGCCCTCGGTCCATGACCGATTTGCCCGAGTGCTCAGTCCGCCCCTGCCATCGACTCCACTTCGTACCGGCTGCACTTCGAACGGAACTTAGACATTTTTATGCCAGAAATTGACCGACCGCACAGCTCAAATCTATGGAACTATTTTGGGCAGGAAAATGTGCTTGCGGTCGGTCATAAAGGGACCTCCAACTAACTTTTGATCTGCTGGAGGGATTGGGACGATTTTTGAGAGGATTACTAATTAAAGGCTGCTGATTCTGAAAATTCATGTTTTATGTTTGTAGCACAAATATTATAGAAGTTATGAATATTGTGTAAAAGTTATGTTTGAAACTGTACAATAATGGGATTATGTGTCACACTAAGGGGAGGGGATGTGTGGGTTGTACCCAAGATACCATTGGTTGTTTTATGCCTCCCCCTGGGTGTGGCTTTTCTGTGTACAGTTGTAATAAAAGGCAGGCTGGATGTACCAGCCAGCAGTTCTGTTCCTGAAACTGTGTGTCGTCCAGTTATTGGGATTGCTGTGGGGATATCGCTGTGTTATTTTGCCTGCTGGAAACTCTGCCTATGGATTTACTATTGCCTTGTTCCTGAGCCTTCCTGGAATCGTCAGTGGAGAATAGCTGTGGGATATCAGCTCTCCGCTACAAGCCGTATGAACCAAACTACTACGGACTTATGCTGGCGGGGGTGCGGCCTCAAGGGCACTTACGTTCACATGTGGTGGGAATGCCCAATAGCACAGGTCATTTGGCGGCAGGTTGCACAATTGATACAAGACATATTTGAGAGAGAGGTTAAGCTGGACCCGTGGGTGTTCTTGCTGGCTAGATCTATGGAGAACTGGACAAAAGCGGAACAGACCCTGTTGCATAAGGTGAACCTAGCCGCTAGGAGAGCATTGGCACAGGTGTGGCTGCGGAGCGAGGCTCCGGAAATTGATATGGTAATTCGGAAGATTAGAGATCATTATCTGATGGATGACCTAACAGCCAGGGTTAGAGGCTCGACAAAAAATTTTGAAAAAATTTGGGGCCCTTGGGAAGCCAACGCAGCGAATGCCTGAGGTACACGCTAACGATACTACCAAGGCTGGGATTAGATAGATTGGATATGAACTGGCCAGTTCTTCTCTGCACCCTCCACCCCCGCCCCCTCGTACTCCCTTTTTCTTTCTTCCTACTTACCCCTCTTATCTTTTTTCTTCTATTTTCTTTTTACCGTGAGCATTCACCGCAAATGTTGAAATATAACCACTCAATACGTAACTAACATGCATTACAATAGGACATGGACCTGTACGCACAGAAACAGACGGATTGCAATTCTTAGGTGATTCAGAGGCGGATTTTTGGAACCCGCATATGAAAACCTGAGAAAGAATAGGGCATGTCCTATCGACTAAAGAAATGTATATGTGGTGATTTATAGTTTATTCACGTCTTATCTGATTTTACTTTTATGTTATAAATTAAAATATACCAGGGAGGACAGTGTGTCCACGCTATATTGTTTGTTCTACTCACTCCAAGAGTGTCGGTGTAGAAAAAGTATGTAAGGAGTGTCACTCTTTTGTTTTTACAGATGCACTGGAGACATGGCATACAAACTGTTACTATATCTTCCAATGTTTCGATGTAATGTGTTTTCACTGTACTGTTTTTACCTTGGCATAAATAAAGAATTAAAAAAAAAAAATACAATTAAACCATCAGAAATATGTTCTGATAAAGGTATTTAATATATTTACAAAATGCACACACAGACAATAAAAAGACACTGAAATGTAAAACCATGAGCATAAATTTATTGTAGAGTATAAATAGAAATAAAGGCATTGCATACATTATGCCAAATTATATTACGAATGAATAGCATTTTTGGTTAAGATAAATGACACATTGTTAACAACTTCTCTTCCCGATAAATACATTGACATGCCCGAGTTACAATATTAAAAGCAGCAGCAGCATATATGGATAATGCCTATCGTTGTTGTACATTTATTTTAAAAATTGGGATATTAAACCTGTAGCTCTAAGGCTGTTCTTGAACTACAACATCCATGATAACCCTTGATTGATCTTTGACTGATCTTTGGTAGAGCATTAGAGAGCTGTTGACTACCCTTGATACACATGACCATAAATACTCAAGTTGT
This sequence comes from Pelobates fuscus, assembly GCF_036172605.1. Taxonomy (NCBI): domain Eukaryota; kingdom Metazoa; phylum Chordata; class Amphibia; order Anura; family Pelobatidae; genus Pelobates; species Pelobates fuscus. Next base: position 88,333,175 of record NC_086328.1, on the reverse strand, counting down.
AGTGGTTGATCACTTGCTCAAGTCAACATGACAATCATGGCGAACAAATTTAGATCTGCATCAAGTGGGAATATTTGAACATCAGATGGTGATACCAAGTACCAAGTGCTCACTATTAACTATCACTGTCTCTGAGTCACATTAGGGATAGGGACAGATGTCTAAGAAGCTCACAAGTCTCAGCCAAGCTACTATAGCAAAAGATGCAAAACCAAAACAAACATGTAGGCATCCGTTGACACATTTGAGTAAACTATATCAGAATGTTTGTCGTATCTCCCAATGGTTGTAGAAGAAACTTGTTGAACTTTCCTCTGAAGTTTTGTTTATAATTTATTTTACTTGATTAGTTATAATTTTTATTTTATTATTTATATAGTGCTATCAGATTCCGTAGCCCTGTACAATGGGTGGACTAACAGACATGTAATTGTAACCAGACAACTGGACGTACAGTAACAGAGAGGTGGAGGGCCCTGCTCCATGAGCTTACATAGTTCATCCTTAACCTCTCCCCTTACACATTACTTTACTTTCTGATTTGTGGGTAGAGTGCAGATGGAGCCACAAAGTTCAATGGCAGTAATAGGAATGTTAGAGAAAAAATCCGAATGTATGATAGAGAAAGATAAGATGACAAACTAAGAGGAAAAAATAATTTATTAACAATTGCTTAAGAAGTTGATCAGGGAAGTGTCTGAGACGTTTGGAGTGGCCTGAATGCATGAAATCGTATTAGCCCCAAAATGCACGGTTACATTATTGGCCAAAAGCCAGTCAAAGAGATTCCCTAAATCGCAGTGACACACAAATGTAATTTCTGACAAGTCTATGGTTTTCAGGGAACTCAGGGGCTCCAGGTTTGAGTCTGACAGGGTAATCAGGGTATTGCTCCCTAAATTCAAACTTTTCATTGTTCCAAGTCCAAGGAATAGTCCACTCTGTATGCGTGTCAGCTGATTCTGGGATAGATCAAGAGTGCGTAGACTCAGCAACCCTCTAAACAAGTTCTCAGGAAGTGATGTGAGGTCATTCTTGGATAAATTTAATGTGTGGAGTTGTTCCAAGCCCATAAAGATATCCCCACATTGACCAGATTTCCACACTGTCCCCATGGCATTATTTGACATGTCTAAAAACAATAAACCACTCATTCTTGTATGTTTGCCAGCAACTACAGGGGAGCAATGAGAAAGTTGATTTCTACCTAACAGTAGGTATTGCAAGTTCCTTAGCTCAAGGATGTCCCACAAAGACCTTACGTCTGTCAAACGATTGCTTGAAATGTCCAAGAAAGTGACAAGAGGACAAAAGGTAGCAAGGCCAAAAGTGTCTGCAATCCGGTTCTGTCTTAATATCACAAGAGTAGCACGTGGGAGTTTGACTGGTGGTATTCTTGTAAGGGCATTATTTCTAATGTTGAGTGATTCCAAGGAAGCAAGGACATCCAGTGATCCATACTGAATGACTCCAATGTGGTTGGAACTGAGATCCAGAGCTCTTAGAGAGGTGGATTCTAGGTCTTTAACACTATTACTCAGAATCTCTCCTAGGAAGTTGTTTGACAGATTAAGGCTCACCAGTTTTCCCATTCCTAAAAATGCCCCTGGACTGAGCCCACTGATTTTATTAGATGAGAGATCAAGGGACAACAGCTCAGATAGACCAGTGAAGAGTTGAGGGGCCAGATGGGAAATGAAGCCATTGGATAGATCCAATATATGTATATTACTGGAGTTCAGCCCAGAAAAGGTGTCCTTGCTAGGATCTTTCAGATTTTTGAACCCAAATCCACTCCCCAGCAAAGCATTATACCTCATTGTGATATTTTCAACTTGAGTCCCTGAAATTGTTTTAAAGAAGTTTTCCACCTTTTTTACATCCCAAGCCATTGATGAAATGTCTAGTATTCCTAATGTTATATTTTTAAAGGGATTGGTGCAGGAGAGATTATCATATTTTAGGGGGTTGGAGGAAAGATCAAGAAGTTTAATTCTCCTTCCTTGCAAATACTGGAGATCATCTCCACATAGCGCACTTATTTTGTTGAACTTCAATAGGATAGAAGAAATTGAACTTAACTGCAGGAAGCTGGGATCAGGACGTAGTCTGTGTATCTGATTAAAAGAGAGGTCAATTTTCTGGAGAGAAGGTAGTTCCATAAGTAAACTAGACTCAAGAACAGACTCGTTCAACCCATTGGAGTCCAGAAGAAGAATTTCCAATCTAGATAAACCTCTGAAGGCTTTAGGGTGGAGGATGAGATTGCGATTACCTCCCAGGTCAAGAGATGTCAGGTTTGGCAAATGATGGAAAGCATCTTCCCCAACGATGAAGGACCCCACGGTTTTCTGGGCACCAAGGGAGAGGGCCTGTAGGAACTGGAGGTCTGGGAAAGCATGCTGAGTGACAGACTCAATGTTGTTGAAATTAAGCAGCAGAACTTGAGTCTCAGGAGGAATATCTGAGGGGATAGCTTGAAGTCCTTGGGCTTGGCAGGACTGAACCAAGCGAGATTTAGCCAGAAACGAGGTGCACCTAGAGGTGTAGGAAAGGAAAGGAAGGGAAGCGAGACAACAAAGGCGTAAAAGGATGACAAATGGGAGAGCCATGATACCTGCAATGAAATAAAAAGTACATTATGTTAACTTGGCGAGAGATACAAAGGAAAAATATGTAATTTAATAGTGAGGGACAGGTAGGGTGTCAGGAGTGATGCAGTAGCAACATAACAGATAACTGTGCTTAATTAAAAGATACAAGATAACTGCGCATGTAATAGCAATATATGTAGAGTGACAGCTCCCATTGTTTTTTATTATGCAAGTTACAGGTTAACAGATGTATGCATTATAATGTTATGGTTGTAGGTGTATCGTACCGGTGCACAATCTATGATGCATACTGTGTCTTGCTGAAATAATTGGTCGTTTTCACTCCTAGGTGAAAATTGTACTTTTAACCTTGTTTAGTATATATACCCCAAATATCTACACTTCCCAGAACTGTGAACAACATTTACTAATACGACCTTGTGTATTATTTGGAGTCCTTCTAATTATGAATGTTCTTCTTATATAAATGGATATAAATGGCACATTTAGAAACTTTCAAACATGCATCTAAAAGTTATTGGGCCTGTCTAGTTTTACTGCTCTGGAAGTCTGTATTTCGTAACAGACCTTTGGGTTGGGCTAAGCTATTTGGGCATTTTATAGTCACTAAACATTATTTTATTTTGTAATAAAATAAATAACTATTGGATGAAAATGCCAGCCAGCTAGTTTGCATTGACTTAAAATGATATATTGCTAAATATCCTTTTCTCTTGATGTTGTTTGTCTCAACATGTGCCTTCTTTGAAAGGCACATAAAAGACAGAAAACTCAACTTGACCATTTCATGCAAAACTATGGACCCATGTTAACACATCTAGATCACCTCTTGACTCAGTGGGCCCGGTATAAATGTATTTATATTTTAGCCACATATACACAGTGAAAAAAATGATCACAATTCGACACCTCCTAGTCAGGGGAAATGTTCTTCCAGGCACACCTAGCTTTTTTGGCCTGCCAAGCTCCTTAATATTGTAAGCTCCTTTTTAACCCCTTGAGGACCAAACTTCTGGAATAAAAGGGAATCATGACATGTCACTCATGTCATGTGTCCTTAATGGGTTAAGGTCCTATCCTGGGTGAGACCACCTTCTCAACCCAAGCACAGTTAATGCGAAGACATGGTCTTTCATTAAAATGGAAAAGCTGACCACTGCTATTCGCGAAATAACCGTGATTTAAAATAAATAAATGTGGGGGCGGAGCCTGACCTCCGAGCAAGCTGGACGCAACAAGCCGGAGCTCCTGACCAGCTGGCTTAAATAAACGCTTAAACACGGCAAAAAACGACTGGTACTCAAGCCTCACACTCTCATCAGGACGGGGGATCCCAGACAAGCAGACCACCCACCCAACAGGCACCTGCTCAAGTCCCAGATGGCCCAGAATTCGTCCCAAGCATCCTGGGCAGAAGGCCAAGAGAGGACAGACCCTGGGACACGGCCCGCAAGCACAAGGGAAAAGAGAAGAAACCCTCTGCAAGAAGACCTTAACATCCCCCGAACAGACCGAGGAGGTGAACTCCGGCGGAACCCCTACAGCACTAGCAGTGCCCGATGGACTCAGCGACAACATACGAGCTGCGCCCAACACAGGAATCGGGTGAAGTACCTATGACAGAGAAACTGCCTGATACCAAGATGCCAAACACCTGACACTCCGACGTAATATAAAAATATGAGACTTATGTGATTGCTATAACTCTATGCCGACAGTTAACATATACTGCAATGATGCTTAACCGTTATCTTCATGCTGACTCACAATGCTATAATATCTAATGATCGCTACGTTAAGGTACTCTACCCAAATAGTTTAAGCATGTACTAAACTGTTTCTCCGTTTTATGAGTCTAATCATTAGACTAAGCGTATCCCCTTTAAATTTAATATCTACTAAAGTGTGCTAAGCATAGGGAAAGCCTCATACTATGTAACGCTGCTTAGCTTGCAAAAACTAGCACCTACCATGTGAAGATACTTATGCATGCAACCACAATACCTTAATACATAGACAGAGTCACTGCTTAGCGAAACTACTAATGCTAAATAATGAACCGACTACAGGCAATAATTGTAACCCTGCTTATGTATAGGAAAAAATGTGCGATCAAGCAAGCCACTGTCATACTCTTTTTATATGTTTATATATGTTGATATACGCTGTTGTGGCGTTTGTGAAAACTCTGTACCAACCCGCACAACAAAAATAAAGAATTAAAAAAAAATAAAAAAAAATTTGGTCACCCTGGATGAAGATATATTCTCCTCAGGGTTCACCCTTGGATATGCTTTCAGCCTATCACTGACCGATCAGTAGGAGCTGATGTGGAGACCAACTTTCGGGTTAAACATTTGAAACTGATTTAACTTCGGCACTTCTGCCACCATAACAACTACAAAGGGATGAAGTGGTTTGGAGTGTTCCCAGAGTGAGTAACCAAGCAGTTTAATGATTTCATTTACTGAGAGCAATCAGCTGACACTCTCAGCCAATGAACCAGCTCATTGCAGCTAACAGTAGCTCCTTAGTAGTGGAGGAGGCGCCGGTGGGACCAATGTAAGTGTTGAAACTAGTTTTGCTATTTACTTTGGGAGGGTACTCCTGGCACTATAAGCAATACACTGGGCTGCAGTGGGTACAGTTTTTGCAGTATTCCTTTATTATAAAGTTCCCAGATGTGGACACAATATTCTAGGTATCTGGCCGAAGTGCTTATATGCGAAGAGTGTGTCCTCTTTTTTTTTTCAGTTTACAAAAAGTAAAAATTTCAATACAAATTGGTACTTTTATAAATTAGTATAGAAAAATTTCTACTGAAGTGAGAACTAATAAGTCAGCTAGAGAGACTTACATAAGGGGGTAACCCATTTGCAAAAACAACCAAATTATAATAGTGTCTTACAGGTGCCAATAGGCATGTCACACACAAATACGTCTCTCCCAAAAAATATGAAAAAGATAATAAATCCTTAATAGGGTAACAATAGCAAAGAAATATGGTAAGGCGACTCATAACAAAAATCCACCACATCAGAAAAATAGGCTGGGTATCAGAGAGGAACTGAAATGTAGCAAATTCTTTAAGTAATTATATACAGTGCAGCTTGGTTGTCTCCTAGTCAGTGTTACAAGTTCCCTTACCATATTTTACCAAGATTTATCATTTTTTTCATATATTTTTGAGAGGGGCTTATTTGTGTGTGACATGCCTATTGGCACCTGTCAGACACTATTGTAATTTGGTTACTTTTATGAATCAACCTCTTTACACCTCCAGTCTGTTAATCAGACAAACCGGTCCTGTTACTTTCTGGTTGTAACCAGTGGAGCTAAATTCAAGAGACCGCAGTTTCTCAGAGCACCTGCCTTGCAAAGACTGCTCATGGAGCTGCATTGGGAAGTCTGGGATTGGACAGCCACAGAAAGTCTGGACGGGGTTAGAAGGTGAAGGGCTTGTAAAGGGCAGCAGACAAGAGACCTGCAGGTTTATCAAGCTGTTTTCAGATATATCACCAATTGAAAAAAATGCATAATTAAATACATGCATGTTTGCTTTGGGGAAATGTCTACTAAACAGTGATATATATATATTTGTTATAATATGGGCAGTGGAGTGTCCCTTTATATGAATAACCCTATCTCTTTTGTAAAATTGTACAGTGTTGTTGAACATGCTAGCGCTACAATAATAAAAACAATAATAATAACAATAATAATAATATCTACATTTCTAGGGTAATAAATTAATCTATTATTTATTTGTTTGCATTTAAAAATAGTATGAACCAGGAATAACTAAAATATCATCTTCCAGCTTGTGCCAGTGTCTTTGCCAGTTGAAGATCATAAGAGCTGGAACCGTTTCTAGACATAAGACGCTAGTACCCTCTGGCATGTATACTGGAAGCGATTACTTCAAAACTAACAGGGTGATTTGCTAAAGTGAGAATTCAAAGTGAATTTCAAATTGAAGTCCAGAGTAGCCGAACTGAATGCATAGCTGTATTAGAGAATTTTTCCAGTTCGGCTGTTTTAACCTTAAATATTAAAATCTGTTTGTATTCAAACTTTTTAGAGAAACACTATGCAAAACTGGAGCAATATTCTATTCCATTGTAGTAAAATAATATTTTGAAAATCAAATGTGAATGAAATGCATCACAATATGAACTTATTTACATTATTTGTGGAAAAACATAATATTCAAACGTGAACATATTCCCTAAAACCAATTCTTACTCTGGGTGTAAAATGCTGCACGTGCAGATCACAAATGAGGTTTTTATTTTATTTTATTTTTTAAAAGAGTATTTCTATTCAATGTATTCATATATAACTAATCATTGAATCTTTACCACATTGTGAAAATTAGATTAGGTGGACAGGGTACTGATTTATTTAGATTGATGAGTTGTAAATTGCAAATAATTTATAAGAGAATTGCAAAGTTTAGGTCTAAACAGAAGAGATGGGAATGCGATCCATATAAGAACTTGTTTTATTTGTAATTGAATTCGTAGCAAGTAGCAGAGATATGAAAATATGTAATGATAGGAAGGCACAGACAGAGGAAAGTGATTATGTGTTAGAATAAAAGCAGGTATTTACTTACTGACTCTCCGTGTCTTGCAGTTCGGATATCTCTCTCCCTAGCCCTGAAAGTCTGGGATTGGCCTCGGCAGTGTCCTCACAGTGTGCAATTCTCTGTATTTAAGGCTCTGGCAGATGCAACTTCTCAATGAGGAAACAATGAACTGACGTAGATTAAGCACATAATAAATCTTTAGTAACCAAACAAAGGAAATTCTGAGGGAATTCCCAGATATACCATTCAAAGATTACATCCTAAGATTTTACTCCAGTGACCAGAAAACACCCTGAGCAAACTTTAAAAGCCATCAAGGCAAATGACGTCTCATCCCATCCTAGTAATAGTATAATAAAAGCCTTAATGTGATGCAATGCTATATATAACAGCCAAAAAGAAAACACAAACATTAGATTAAGGAGTATTGTTTTTTTAGCCAGTGCAACATAAAAATGAAGGGGTGTGTGCCCCAGAATTGGCTTCTTTGATAGACAGCAAAGGAACAGAATAAATTGCATACATGCGCCATATCTGTGTCAGTCACACAGTTGTACTTCAATACACTTTACCTTTAGAACAGCAATTCCCAACCTGTGATACCATAACCACCAGGGGTACTAACCAGCTCCCCCAGGGATACAGGAAAAAATAAATAGGTAATGGTGGAACTGCCGCCGGTGCAGCCGCACCGTACAGGTTTGGAACTGCGGGTTGAGGGGGCCCATTGGCTGGTCCATGTACTTAGGGCTACCCGATGGACATGTGTCGTGAGCTGCAGTGCTTTAACAGTGTGACCGGGCCCCTTTAATGATGGCAGCGCAGGGAGCAAGTGAGAGTCTGCCACTTCTTCTCAGCTAATAGAGACTGAGCCGCACTGTTTGAGGAGGTGGGTGGCGGACCAGGAGAGCAAGCCCCTAACTGCCAACAGCCCCAGCCAGCAGAAGCCACTTTCCTGCACCTAAAAATATAGGAAACTGGAGGCTAAAATTTTTACCTGTATTTGTGTTTTTGTCCGTCTGTATCTGTATGTGTCTTTGTGAGTGTCTGTGTGTTTGTCTATCTGCATGTGTGTCAGTGTTTGTATCCATATGTCTGTGCATCTGCATGTGTGTCAGTGTTTGTATCTGTGTGTCTGTGCATCTGGATGTGTGTCAGTGTTTATATCTGTGTGTCTGTGTATCTGTATGTGTCAGTGTTTGTATCTGTGTGTCTGTGTATCTGTATGTGTGTCAGTGTTTATATCTGTGTGTCTGTGTATCTGTATGTGTGTCAGTGTTTATATATGTGTGTGTATCTGTATGTGTCAGTGTTTGTATCTGTGTGTCTGTGTATCTGTATGTGTGTCAGTGTTTATATCTGTGTGTGTATCTGTGACAGTGTATGTATCTGTGTGTTTGTGTGTGTCTGTGACAGTGTATGCATCTGTGTGTTGGTGTATCTACGTGTGTGTGTGTGTGTGTCTGTATCTGTATGTGTGACGATCTGGCCCTGGTGTCTCTGCTAGAGAAGATGTAGCAGTTTAGGCAAGTTATCATCTGTGGGGTTCTTTTGCAATCCTGCACAGCTAACTGCTATAGTAGGCACTAAGATCCAGTACTTTGATAATTTTAAGTCGTGTATCCAGCGGCTATACTGCACTGACAGCACTGGTTCATATAGGATATTCTATGTATCTAGTCCACTGGCAATTCTCTATGAGTAACTACTCTATTATTGGACGACAAACAGCAATATACCTGGATACTTCAAAAGACACAAAAGCTCATTAGTGGTAAATCATGAGCACACTTTATTCTGGTTCATAGACAGAATATATAGCAGATCTCCAAATAACACATAAACAACAGTGACCAATCAACACCAGATTGGAGACAATTAAATCAATTATAACATGGTGAATCTCAAATTTAAAACAGGTCATTCAATTTCAGGTACAACACACAACAAGTAGTGTTATTAAAATATCAAATGATAATTAACAGAAGGAATCAGGTACAAGTAATTCCAGACATAGGGGGAAACAATGAAACCAATTAGCAAACCCCACTCTCTCTCCCTAAATGTGTAAACAGGACATACCTGCACTGCAGAGGGTACATCATCACCCATTGCTCCTGACTCGTTTACAATGTAAGCCTGCAGAGTCTGCTTTACCTTTAGAATTATGCTTTGTACATAAAGCAATAGGGGAACATGGTTATGATCCCTGGCATCTTTGCAAAACACAGTATAACATAGGTCTGACATGATGACAGACCAGTAACAACCATTGTTCTGTCACAGTATATATGTCAGTGTTTGTATATGTGAATCTGTATGTATGCCAGTGTGTGTATCTGTATGTCTGTACCTGTTTGTGTGTCAGGGTGCATCTGTATGTCTGTATATCTGTGTGTGTGTGTGTGTGTGTGTCATGTGTCTGTTTATCTGTATGTGTACCAGTGTTTGTATCTATGTGTCTGTATCTGTATATGTGTAAGTGTGTGTATCTTGGCGTCTATATGTGTGTCATTGTTTGTTTCTGTCTGTCTGTACCTGCATGTGTGTTACGTGTTTGTATCTATGTGTCTGTATGTATGTCTTTGTGTGTTTGTAACCACATGTAAGTCCATGTTTGAATATGTGTGTCTGTATATGTGTCAGTGTGTGTATCTGTATGTCTGTGTTTGTGTGGGTGTGTGTCATTGTATCAATAACAACATTGTTCTGTCACAGTATATATATGGCAGTGTTTGTATCTGTGTATCTGTATGTGTGTCAGTGTTTGTACCTGTATATCTGTACCTGTTTGTGTGTCAGTGTGCATCTGTATATCTGTGTATTTGTGTGTGTGTCATTATATCTGTATGTCTGTACATCTGTATGTGTGTCAGTGTTTGTATCTGTGTGGATGTGTATCAACACGTGTCGGTGTATGTGTGCATCTTTATACATGTAAGTGTGTGCATCTGGGTGTCTATATGTGTCTCATTGTTTGTTTATGTCTGTCTAAATTTGTGCTAGTGTGTATCAATATGTCTGTGTATCTATGTGTGTCATTTCATCTGTGTGTCTGTATATCTGTATGTGTTCCTGTGTGTATCTGTATATGTACCAGTGTTTTGTATCCGGTTGTCTGTGTGTATGAATGTGTGACAGTTTTTTGTATCTGTGCGTCTGTGCTTGTCTGTGTTTGTGGGAGTGTTTGCATCTGTCTGTCCGTGTATCTGCATGTGTATCTGTGCATCTATATGTCAATGTTTGTTTCCATATGACTGTATCTGTATGTGTGTCAGTGTTTGTCAATGTGTATCTACATGTGTGTCCATGTGTGTGTCTGTGTATCTGCACTGAATATAGAATATATAGAAAAAATATATATGCCTAGGGCAGGGGAGAAGCAGGGGAAGCTTGAGATAGAGGAGAAGCAGGGACTTGTTATGGTGTTCAGTCTTATGGTTCTGTCCCTTGGTATTGTAATTCATTGTTTTCAAGTAGTTTGATAAACCCAGTCCTCACCCTGGTTCCTAGCCTAGCACCTCCACAGCTGCGCATATAGGGCGCACTTTGCGTTATCTTTAAAACGCACTGTCCGGCCCATCAGCTGTTTATTGTCTTTCATGCACGGCTTTAGACAGATATTGAAGAATGTCCGAGAGGCTGCAGAGAGGCAGGCTACAAGGGCCGATCACCTGGGAGAGTCTACAGTTTCAAGACCGTTTAAATAAAATTTCAGAACACCTAAATGTTCTACCACCAAAAAACGGCTTAAATTCCAATCCTTGTTCTTTTATTAATTTAAGTGCTGCACAATTATAAGATAAGAGTTAACATGCACAGATACATTGGTTTCGGCACTTCTCAATATAAAATAAGAAATTATTGTGAACTCACACAATGCGCTTCTCTTTCTGATTTTCCTATGAGTAAGAAGTTTCAAATTGATCTACTGTCTACCCTCTGATTGATATTTCCCCTGAATCCTTGCACAGTTATACACTACCAGAATTTCTCTCACTAAACCTGCCTAGAATGCTGCTATAACTAGGGGCATTGTAATAACATAAAGTAATTTATATAATTTCACAGGTCTGGATATAAAATATGTCTAAAAGAAAATAATAACTACAATAGATCTTGACACTGGCTTTTTCTTATTTCAAATCCGCTTCCCAGGAGTACATGCCAAATGGACAGCAGCCCTTAGTATAGGTAAGGGATGTAGTAGGGCAGTACAGTTAGTCTTCATTTTAATCTGTAGTGTTTAACGATTGCTCAGACCTACGACTAGTTTTTAAGCGCGGGGATTAGAGGAATTCCCCACGTTACAGAGCTGGTCTATGTTCGGGGAATTTTCCCCAGACAGAGATTGGAGGAATTCCAAGGAATTATGGTGCGCTGGTCTTTTTTCTGGGAAATTTCCCCGAACATAGACCTGCACTGGTGCGCATGTTCTGTAGCGCATCCTCACTTACTGACAAATTTGTTTTACAACCGAGTACTAAGAACGGAAACCGGTCGGTAAGTGAGGAGTGTAATGCAACGTAAGCTCAAGGTAGCAATGAAGCACATACAGGGCTGGATCAGACCGGCCATCCAAACTGTGGCAAAACCTTTTATACTAGAGGGGCTTGTTTACTAAAGACAAAATTACAGTGTATTGAAAACCAATAATTATATAAAAAAAATTTTTTTTTGAGATAATATGATAAGAAAATGAAATTGCAACATTTGGCATGTTTTCCATTTTTGGGGGAAGTAAGTCCTGCAGACATACAGTTATGTCCCCAGGATATCATGTTCCATTGGCAATGAATGAGGTAAGCATTTTTTTGCAATAAGGGTTTCCTTTATTTAAGGACATCGGACGGTTACGCAGGATGTTTGTAAAGAAGGTAATTGTCCCCAGGATGTTGGTATGAAACACTTGTAACACAAACATAAATCACTTAAAGGAGTGTGACAGCCTAAATGGATGCTGTAAGAATGATCAAAGCTAGAGTGGATGGGGAGAACCATTAGTGTGTAAACACGCAAGCTTTCTATAGCGGTTATAAGGCAGGCTATAGTTCTATCACCACAAAAAAATATATATTCTTCCCAAAAAATAAAGAAATTGTGTGTTACCAATGGCTTATTTTAAACTAGTGCGATAAGTTTCTCAAAACACTCATGCAGGTATACCTCCTTAAACCCACACCTGGATCTTGACAAAAAAATGCAATTTCAGTGAAACTACCCCAAACAATTTGTGGAGTTCTAAATATTTTACGCTTACCCTTAACGATTTGTTAAAGCGGATGTATCACAGGGTGCCCATGAAAAACAAAATGAACATCAAATAGTGTAACCAAAATAGTAAACATATAAAGTGTTTTGATAAACTTACATGTAATAAAGCCTATTTGTGATTGGCTAAAATCTGTATGTAGCTGGGCTTTTTAGGCAGTACCTACATCTGTACGGTGACTAGAAAGCACAGATTTAGCAAGGGAAAGCTCAAAATGCTCCTTGCCAGCTTGTAGTGCTCGCTGACAGCGGATGTGTTTTATGCACAGAAATTATATTTGGTAGCCTGGAAGTGAGTTACGGGCTGCCAAAGTCACATGTGCCGAGGGTGCAACTAGCCCTCAGCACACAAATGCCAATATCTCAGTATGTTTACTCACTAGCTTTTCAAGGCAATGAGCTCCCCGAAAAAACAACCTTATTAACAGAGCATTATATGGTGATCTTGGCAGAACAAAACGTTCTGGAGTGAGAGATCCTGAAGTATAAGATGCACAAGATCAGTATTTAGTGTGCATTTTATAGGAGATTTTAAACTCTGCGAGTAATGTTTCTACTAACTTAGTGACGGGAGACATTATCAGTTGCATAATATGAGTGCTGGACCTACACTATATGATTATGGGATAAGTCATATATATATATAGAGAGAGATATATTCATTACCTTGAAAGCATTGCAGCGCATGCAGATGAATGATTACTGGATACCTTTTAAGAATATAAAATATTACAGGGAAATCATTCAGCATTACCAAAGTGTTGAAAACAATCGATCTATACCAAATCTAAAAAAAGCGTTTGCATTTCCCAGTGATTGACTCCCTTTCTCACCGGTTCTTCTTTCAAAGCTTGAATGACTACTTCTTTAGCCCTCTCAAGCTCTTCTCGAGATTTCAGAAGAAATCGAGACAGCTTTATAGAGTAAAAGGCTGCCAATTCAGTTCCTAAACTCTTTTCTACAGCTTCCTGCAAGAGCCGCTCTGCCTCCTCCAGGTTTCCGTTCCTTCGCTCCAAGTTCACCCTCTTCATGCGCACAATAGCCAGGCGAGGAACTTGCGTTTCTAGGTCACAGAGGATGGAACGTGCAGAATCTAGATTCCCTAGAGGGAGAGGAATAAACAGATGGGCTGATGCTGCATCTGGCTAACTGTGAATTATAGTGCTGGTCTCTACATCAAGACTTACCATGCTTTTCTTCAAACATAGCCCATTCGAAATTTAGAGTTGGTTTCTTTGGTAAGTGGATCTGACAAGCTCGCTGAAATATTGAGCTTGTTTCTTCCACTGAAATATTTTCCATATATTTTGCATACTGTATATAAAGATATGTAGCATGATTATAGGAAATAAAAGGATTTGTCAGTTGTGGTACACCCTGTGACTCAGTTAATGCGTTTATCGTTCACTGCAGATACTGTCATTCTACACAGCCAAATTAAATCAATACGTTACTTACAGATAGCCAGAACTCCTCGTAATGTGCGCAGGCCACCAAACAACGCTCATATAAAGTCACTATACGGTTGTGGTGACCTTCAGAGATCTCAAATTCCAGATATTTCCTCCAGTTTTGGAGCTCAGAATGATAGAGTGGCAATGCATGGAAATAAGGGCGAAGTATCTACGGAAAAGTATGTAAGACATGGTTATAAAGAGAGTTTGGTGGCAGTATAAGGGATGTGTCAATGAGTAAAGTGAAGAAAAACGTTCCAAGTTTATGTATATATGCTGATTGTACTTATTTGTGTACATGCCACTTTGCAGAAGTCAATGGCAAGTATGATTGGTTGTGCTTTTAGAAACCAGTCAGCAACTGCAGCTCTCCATCTGGGATATCTTCACACAGGCCAAGCGAAAAGTTCCCGTAATGGTGGGATAATAGATGTTTGAAGCTTGTAGCACGACAATACTTTATCTGTATACCTAGATACCTAGAAGAGAAAATCCCTGCTCGTGTTGAGCGCTAGTCAGTTAGAAAGTGTTACCATAGTTCTGCTACTATCAGACAAAGGATGGAAATTCGTTATGGCACAGAAAGGAATAAAAGATATTGCACATGGCACAAGGAAACAAAGGTCAAAGCAGCAGAGCTAGAAAATTAGAGGTGGAAAATATTTACAGTTGGCATAAAATTTGCCTCCGTATATCGGATGTTACATGCGTTACACAGATATTGCACTGCAATTGGGAAACCTTAGTCAATAGCCAACTAACTGCCCTGGCATCCAGCTTACTGTAAATCCGCGTAGGCCCTCCTTTTATCCAGCTTGTATGTTACTCCACTTTGATATGCCAATTTAATTTCTTTCGGATATCCATTGAGATTGTATTCAAAACAAAAGTGCAGCATCTTGTATTTTTACCACTGGATGAACAGCATAAATAGTATTTGTTCAAAGGAAACGGTATTCCAAGATACTGCAATTTGCACATGATAATGTGAAGTTCAAAAAAAAAAAAAAAACTAGGATGAATATTTAACAAATTACAGCCTTAAATCTAATATATTTGGATAACCTTATCAAATGATTTCATATTTTGAAAAATATTTTAATAGTTTGATATATTTTTAGATATTTTAAACATGTAGTCAAAAATATAAAATCATTTGAAAAGGTTATCCAAAAATGTGAAATCAAGGCCTGTTTGTAACTGAAAAAAAAAAAAAGATACACATAAACCCAGAAGTTACAAGGAGAGAGAACATAAGATATTCTTTTGACCCCTTTTGTTGAAATGCAGGCAAATTTAGCATTCTTAAGTGAGGTCTAATGTTTAAACTTCCTATATTGCAGTCTGTTTAATTTGGAATGTCTTATCTCCTGCTACGTTAATAGCTTGCCAGAGCCTCTTGTGTGTGATTAAAGTTAAACTTATAGACCAGAAGATAAAAACTTCTAAACGAAGTTAAGATCTGACTGAAAACTAAACGTTTTTTTTCCCATGCAGCTGTGTCAGTTACAGCCAGGGGAGGTGCGGCTAGGACTGTATAAACAGAAACAAAATATGTTTATCTCCTAAATGGAAGGGAATTGAGCCGTGAGACTGCAGGGGCATGATCTATACAATAAAAGCTGTAAGCTAAAGTTGTTTTGATGTCTGTAGTATACATTTCACACATGAGAAAACAGAATAATGTAAACAGTAATGTAAAACAAAGAAACTCTGTGCTAAAAATTCTTATTGAGTTTTCATCAGGCAGGTGATGCAGAACTGTAGGGTCCTCTCCGGCAATTCAGGTTTACTCCTCAGATTCCCCCATTAGATAGCCTATAGGATGCTCTTTTTGAACCTGCTGTTGTGAGAGCACCTGCAGTCTTGAACTCGGCACTTTTTTGGGCTGCTCATAAAGAGCCTTATGTTACATTTCTCACTGTTCACTACACCAGACTCCGGATGAGCGGCCAGAAAAGTGCCAATCAAATAACCGATAGATACCCTCACCAATAGCAGGTCAGACACAAGAAGTGTACCATGCTGGAATGCAGAAGGGTGAAACAGGATGTGCTTGGGGGAAGCCTGCAGATCAGCTTCAGTTACCTCATGAAAGTTAAGTTGGAAGCTGGAGGAAGTTTTTTTATTTACATGTTTTATTTAACAGAAAAGGATGTGTTTTATGCACAGAAATTATATTTGGTAGCCTGGAAGTGAGTTACGGGCTGCCAAAGTCACATGTGCCGAGGGTGCAACTAGCCCTCAGTACACAAATGCCAATATCTCAGTATGTTTAGTGTTTCAAGCTAAAAAAATGCACTTACTGGCTCCTACCACCATAACCACTCTGAAAAGCAGAAGTGGTCGTAGTGGTTGGACCCTTTAAATTTAAATTGACCTTGAATTCCAACTTCAGTGATAACTCTGTAACTGTCGGTTTTCAAACATTGTCTCACCCAAGGTCCATGTACATATCTGAAGGATACTGACATATACTAAAAGTAGACTGCGTTTTCTTCATTTTTTACACAAATTTTTCATAAAAAAAATAAAACATTTTTGAAGGTTTATTATATAATAGTTTTGAGTAGAAAGATGTCCTTTAAATATAGAATTCTCTTTGTGTTGTTTATGATTAAATTGATTGAGGGAGGCGCCTAGACATTTAGTGTAGAGGCACTAAAATAGGTGTATCGTTGAGTTTGATTGTGGAATAATTTTGTATGTCTTTTTTGCTCACACAAGTACACGTATTTAAGAAGAATAGAAACGAGGGCGGGGCCTGACCGCCATGCTGACCGGTCGCATGCGGGACAGGCTCCTGCAGACTCAGGCCTTTTCGGCTGATAATCTGGACTTTTAACAATAATGTAAGCCAGAAAGGAGCAGTACAGTACACAGGCAGTTGCTGGTACCACTGTTGACTCCTAGATCGGGAGTTTCTGTGCCCCCCTCCCAGGCTACACAAAGCTTTGGTGCCTGCGGCCTACTTAGGGGAAGAGCGAGACGGGCAGTCGCCATCCTGTTCACTTACCTGGCTGCCACACAATGGATCTCTAATACTCCTCACAGACTCCCCTCTTCCTTTGGACTGGAGGGGGTTATCCCTGTCCCAGCGGGACGGGTCCGGGGCTGATATCGGTGAGATTGGCTGAGACTGCCCCCAATGTCCTGGAACTAAGATGGCCCCCGCAGTGATTCCCACTGGATCGACCCCACCACTCAGCCTACAGAGAGGAGACGGCCTGACACACCCCAAGCTATACCTCAGGCCAAGAGGTCTCGCTACCAAGCCAATATATCCTGGAGAGTCTGTGAGAGCTCATTGCCAAACTGTACACTTGACAGACTGCCCAGGCTTGCTTACCCAAGCCTCAAGCCAAGTGGAGTGGAAATCTTCATTGCGGCCCTATACCCTGGAGGGTGTTCGCCAATGCTAAGACCACCAGTAAACCACCACCATCACGGCTCATTGGAGGACTGGACCTGAGGGCATCAGAGGGCATCAGTGGACGGCTTGTATTGAGTACACTATGCTGACAACGTGCTGGGACTTTACTCTGCAATCTCCCACGGGACGAACTGGGTTTATGGGTGGCGGTCTTTTGTGAGGGTCCGCTTTACTTAGGTGCTGAGCTATTGTTATTTTTATTTATTTTTTATTTATTTTTTTGGAGTACAAGGCTATATTTCCATCTCAGTGCGAAAGCGGATATCAATACAAGTTATTGTAGAAAGCATATGATCGCCTGCTCAGAGGCTTATCCATTCAAACATATGCATATTGCCTAAACCAATATTAAACAAGCATACGTGCATGTTGCAGATTTAAGGACATATTGCCAGGGGCAGATACAGCATAAGTACATTCTCCTGTGCCCTGCTAAGAACATGCATATAGGCAAACCTAGTGAAAAAGTGAATTTAAGGCGGGCTGTGTGAGCGTGTCAATAACTGGTCTGTGTTTAAAGAAAAAATCGTCTAGTCAGCGGATAAGGACTTTGCAAAAGTGTTGTCAGGTAATAATGCAAAAAAAAAAGAAAAAAAAAAGGAAAACGCCAACGTCAACTATATTTTATAACAAGTATCCAGTGGTCCGCATAGGGCGTCATTCATTGATAAATAACCTTACATGAGCGATATATGTTGTAGCATGTCGATGCATGTGAGAAAGCTTAACATTGATGCTCGTATGTATCTCCGACTGTGGCAGAAATAGGCCTCCGCAGAAGGCAAGCAGTATACTGTTTAATACTGAGTGAGCTGTAGCAAATAGCACTGAGCTAAGGCCTCTGAGGGCAATGTCACGTATGGGAAGTGTTCGTATCGCAACCGAATTATGAGAATGTGAGCAGTCGTTATGCAATGCAGAGTATATGCATGGAACTCTGTAAAGTATATGTATGTATGTATGTAAATAAGCCAACATATGTAAATTAACCTTGGAATTAAACATTACTGTGAAACCTGAACAACATTAAAGACATGTTTCTGACTTAATGGACCTGACTTGCAGCACTTGTGCACCTGGGTTCCCAGGGCTAAGGACTCTGAAAGCGTTCGTTTGTAGGCTGCTTGGGCATAATAAAGAGGCAAGGGAGCTGTGTTCCCGCTCATTTACACGTGACCCTTGGGTTGCCAGTCCTCCACCGGTGCCTCCCGTGTCGGGCCCGGACACCCAGCGGGGCGTTACGTGGCACCGTGGGCACTCAGAGTCCAGATCAGCCCACTGGACTCCCTACCAAAAGTCCATGTACTGACGGTCTCCTGCACCTCCCCAGCGCCACCTGGGCCTCCATGAAGCGTTTGGTCCTGTGTGTCTCACCCGGCGCCGGTCTCACACTCAAGCCTGCGGTACATTCCCCCTGGCCACCGATATACCGGGGATCTGTAAACCCCAGTCCTGCAGTGCTCTCAGCACCAGGGACATCCATCTCTGGGCCCCCCAAAACCCAGATGCAGGGGCCTCTGCTTCTCCAGGGGTTGGGCCGCCCGGGGGCCCATTGGCAGGTCAGCAGCCGTCCGGGTCCTCTGAGCTGTAGTGAAGAGCCTCTACATCTGGGTAAGTGATCTCCGTTGTGTCTGCCCCTATGTCCATCTGATCAGAACCTCTGGCGGGCTGTTCTTCGGGCAGCCTTTGCAAGTGCAGGCGAGCAGCCCAAGACCAGCATGGGGGCCCCGTCGCTGCGAGGGCCATCGCCATGAGGTTGGGTTAACCCCCACCAACCATGGGGGGGAGCGGGGCCGTACCGCCAGGCAAGCCCCGTCTGTGTGGTGTCCGTCCTTATGGGGCACTCTCACGCCACCCGCTCCACTCAAATGCTGCTTACGTCCAGGCTCTTGGCTGTGAGTAGGCCGGGGATGTCGGCATCTGCTCTCCCGGCTTGCCTTTGAAGACTTGCGGGTATTGTTTCAATGCTGAGGTTATGCTCTTCTCCCTGACTGCAGCGATGCCATCTTTAGAGTGCTCTGTCCACTTTTAATGCCTTTTTTCATGCGCTCGGATCTGGAGCCTAAGCTCATGGCTGCCAGCCGGCCCGGCGGCCCGGCCCCGCCCCTCCCGAGCTATTGTTTGTATGCCCAATTTGGCCATCTCACCCTGTTAAATCTCTCAACAGCGGGCAATCATCTAGTTTTGTTTTGCTGATGTCGCTTCGGGGGCTCAGGTCCAGTGATACCATTATTGTTTCTATCAGTTACACACTACACACTAAGCAGGTTATATTACAATCACAGTTTAGCATGTTCTTTAGTACTCCTTACTCTATGTAGCTGCCCTAGCACACTGTAGACCCTTATCCTAGAGATGAACCATGCATAACCAGCTTGTATTGCATGTCTGTCTCTGGCACTTCACTTAGACTCGCCTGTCCGCAAGTTATTCTATAAATTTCTTTAAAATATGCATGACTACTCTATGTGCCATACAAGTTTAGTTTACACAAGTCTCTTATTTTGTTATTATTTCAATATAAAAAATGTGCAGCTTCTATGAAGGCCATGCTGATAATATCTTTTACTTGTTTTTACTAGGCTTGTTATAGCTGTCATTGCGTATCAAGCTTCTTTGTTAACACTTGCACAATAAAAATAAAGAATAAAACAAAATAAAAAAAAGAATAGAGGGGGCGGGGCCTGACAGCCGAGCCAAGAGGACGCTCACCGCGACGGCTCCTGCATACTGGGGCAAAAAAGCGAGAATAAAACCCAGAAAAGCTATTAAAACAGCGACGAAAGGCCTCCTGGGGAAAGGAGTAACCGAGCGGCACACAATGATACCCTTTAAGCGACACCTGCCTCGGCGCACACCGACCAGCCTGGAGAGGCCTACCAGCATGGCTGGCGCGGGAGAGACAGCCGCTCTCCTGCCGCCGGATACGGCTGGAATCCTGCCCTGGAGCCCTCGTTCCCCCCCCTCTGGACCGGCGGGGGTTATTGTCATGCCTTAACTATAATATCCCCTTACTTCCTGGTTCCACGGAGCTTAGCCACACCTCTTCATGACTCGGTCTCCCTATTTAATCTGACTGCACCAGCTGATCAGGGCTGGATTATTGAACTACGTTCCTTACTCACAACCCGGCTACAACTTCGTTGTGAAAGCCTCTGCTACCAGACCGGACTGAAAGACTCTGCAAAGTTCCCTTCACCTTTCCTCATCCACGGCTAAAGCTGAACTCTATCCATGCAGGATAATCTGCCTCTGAGGAATCTCGGGAACCAGTGTTCTGTAAGCCGGAAGCTAAGTAAAACTTCTCTGATAAACGTTGCATCTAAAGCTGTTATTTCCTGTCTCCAAAGTCCTTCGTTAAAGCCAACCGTTACAGCTAACTTCAACACATACTTGTCTCAGTTAGCTGCATCTATCTTTCTTCATTTAAAGTCTATGGAACAGCTATTGTAACTTTTTATCATCTAATTAACTAATACTACTAAAGGACTCTTGCTGCTTCAGTTCCGTTTACTCCTTAAAGCTACAGTGCATGTAACTGTGGACTTCATTTATCGTTTAATACTTAATGCTACAGTACCTGTATATTGGAATTAAAGTCAATACCAATTACTCCTAATAAATATTCGAACTATAAGAAATCTGCAGTTGTGTTCCTTCATATGAAATGTTTAAACGTGACAGAATAATCCAGCCATTGTAATGGATCCAGCAGATTTCGATTCTACTATAGCTACGCTGAATCAAAGAGTTAATGCACTAGCCCAAAGTGTGCAAGACCTGCAAGTTACTAATGAAAGACTTCTCACTTATATCAGAGATTTACAAACTCATACTCCTCATACTACTCTGCACTCGGCTAGTGATCCTGCTGTGTGTAACCCTGAAAAGTTCTATGGAGATCGTTCCAGATACAGGGAGTTCCTCAACTCTTGCAAACTTTTAATTGCTTTGAAACCTAGATCCTATCCTACAGAAAGAACTAAAGTTTGTTCGGTTATTTCCTTTCTAAGAGGTGAACCTATGTCATGGGCTCATTCCTTTCTGGAAAACGATGACCCCATTTTAGATTCACTGGATGAATTTTTTGAAGCCATGTCTCTTCTCTATGAAGATCCTAACAAACAAGCTACAGCTGATTTAACAATCAGAACACTACAGCAAAGAAATAGACCCGTTGAAGATTACATTGCTGAATTCAAAAGATGGGCTATAGAAACGCAATGGAATGACATCACATTGCGCAACCAATTTCGAATTGGTTTATCGGAAGCTGTAAAAGATGAATTATCTAGAACAGAACTCCCTACTAATTTGAACGCTCTAATTCGCCTATCAATCAGCATTGACAGAAGATTAAGAGAAAGAAATGCCGAAAAAGCCCTTTCACATTCAAAAGACCGCAAACCTTTCACTCCCTCAAAAGCTCCAGATAAGACTTCCATACCAAGTGAACCTATGGAAATAGGGGCTCCAAAGCCTCCTGACAACCCATCTGAACCAATCGAACCTATGGAAATAGGGATAATAAGAAGTCCCCTCACTCCTGAAGAGAAAAATCGAAGACGTATGTTAAACCTCTGCATGTATTGTGCCTCTCAAGTTCATTCAGTCTCTGATTGTCCTTCATTGAAACGGACAAAAGGCAGAAGGCCGTCTCATGCCTCTTCCATCCTAAGTGTACTTCCCTCTACAGCAAATACTCAAATGTCCCCTATCTTTCTTGTATTACAGTGGGACAATAAAAGAATTATAACCAAGGCTGTTATCGATTCCGGTGCAAATGGAGTATTCATCGACTCAGCCTTTGTAACAAAGAATAAAATTCCTTGTGTTCGTAAAAGAACTTCTGTACCTGTTAAAGTGATTGACGGGTCCCTCATCTCATCGGGACCAATACTTCATGAATCCATCCCTCTAAAAGTAACCATCAATCATACTCATACGGAAAGTCTTATATTTGATGTCATCTCATCACCATTTTTTCCTATTATATTGGGGATCAACTGGTTAAGGAACCACAACCCTCAAATCTCATGGTTTCCCTTCTCTCTTGCATTTGATTCTGATTATTGCAAGAAAACATGTTTGCAACGTATTCCAATTCTTCAGTCTACGAAAGAACTAGCTAAAACCTCATGTTGTTCTGACACCGAACTGGAGTCTCCTCCTCCTACAATCATTGGTGAATTAAAGAGAAAGTTTACAACAGCTCCTATCCTTCAACTTCCAAATCCTTCATATCCTTATGTCCTTGAAACGGATGCTTCGGAATTTGCAATTGGAGCTGTCCTTTCTCAACACAAAACTCCTCAAGTACCTCCTTCGCCTAAAGTCATTGGAATCTTATCTTCTCTTATTGACGACATTAAAGGTCTCAGTGAAGATGCTCTTGAACTTCCTAAATCAATGAAATTATCTAAGAAAAACGGTCTCTACTATTTCAAAGACCGGATTTACGTGCCTCCCTCCTTCAGGATTAAAATACTTGAATTAATTCATGATTCTCCTCTGGCAGGTCATCCAGATATGAAAAGGACCCTTGAATTGTCTAAAAGATACTGTTGGTGGCCTCGTCAAGACCAAACTATCGAATCTTATGTCAAATCTTGTTCTGTATGCCAAAGATCCAATCAATTGTCCTTGTTGAAGCCTCATCATCCTGACCCTTTCCAAAGAAATCTCACTACTTCTCCTGATCCCATATTGGTCCAGGGTGAAGAAGAATACGAGATTCAAAGTATACTGGATTCAAGGTTCCATCGTGGCTCCTTACAATATCTCATCAGATGGAAAGGATATGGAGTTGATGAAGATACATGGGAAAACTCCTCTGACGTTCATGCTGACAAATTAGTTTCCCAGTTTCACAAACGCTACCCTTCTAAACCAAGTCAATAGCACCCAGAGGTTGCTCATTAAGGAGGGGATACTGTCATGCCTTAACTATAATATCCCCTTACTTCCTGGTTCCACGGAGCTTAGCCACACCTCTTCATGACTCGGTCTCCCTATTTAATCTGACTGCACCAGCTGATCAGGGCTGGATTATTGAACTACGTTCCTTACTCACAACCCGGCTACAACTTCGTTGTGAAAGCCTCTGCTACCAGACCGGACTGAAAGACTCTGCAAAGTTCCCTTCACCTTTCCTCATCCACGGCTAAAGCTGAACTCTATCCATGCAGGATAATCTGCCTCTGAGGAATCTCGGGAACCAGTGTTCTGTAAGCCGGAAGCTAAGTAAAACTTCTCTGATAAACGTTGCATCTAAAGCTGTTATTTCCTGTCTCCAAAGTCCTTCGTTAAAGCCAACCGTTACAGCTAACTTCAACACATACTTGTCTCAGTTAGCTGCATCTATCTTTCTTCATTTAAAGTCTATGGAACAGCTATTGTAACTTTTTATCATCTAATTAACTAATACTACTAAAGGACTCTTGCTGCTTCAGTTCCGTTTACTCCTTAAAGCTACAGTGCATGTAACTGTGGACTTCATTTATCGTTTAATACTTAATGCTACAGTACCTGTATATTGGAATTAAAGTCAATACCAATTACTCCTAATAAATATTCGAACTATAAGAAATCTGCAGTTGTGTTCCTTCATATGAAATGTTTAAACGTGACAGTTATCCCGGGCCACCCCCACACGATCCCCACATTAAGAGACGCCCAAGCGACAAGCTTACCGAGTTCAGAGGGCAACAGTGCAACTTACAAAATGGCGGAAGGCTCACACAACGCAACCCTGTGCACAGCCTGGAAGGCCACCGAGCTACGACTCAACGGCATATTCAGCTCCTTTTGGGAGAAGCTGGAGGCGCTCCAGTGGCCCACAGAGCAGGAGCCCCCACTCGAAAATATCGCACGGACACAGCCCCGAACAGCAATACAGGCCGCCCAAATGTCCACCAACCTACCTGCACATGGCCCGGCGCTAAAACGCACAGCCAAGCCACCAACCAGAGTGCGACAGCAGGGGGCAAAGAGGGCTCAGCCCGGACCTCAAAGCCGCACATCGCTTACCCGACATCATCAGCCCGAGCACCGCCAGGTTCGGAGATCACCTCCCCACAGCACGCTACTACAAAGGAAACACACCCGACGGACCTATACACGGCCGTCGGCAGAAGTCGCAAGGAAGGCATATCGGCGCATCACCCGCTTATGGCACTACTCAGCCGTAACCAGCCTCCAGAAGGACTTTGCCTCCACGTTCCTGCAAGCTTATAGCAGTCGGCGGACGCCGGTGCAAACAACAACCACCGCAGGGGCACCAAAGGACAGAGCGTATGGGCACAGAAACTCCAACCCGGCTTACCTGCAACCACTGCGGCTCGGCAGATCGGGAGTTGGCTGACTTCGGGCTACGCTGAGGACACAAGTCAAAGTAATCCACCCTAACAAGGGGGATGACTGCTGCACGCCAGCATGGACTCAGTCTCTAACTTCTGGTGACCTGTTGTCTCCTTGTTATGTTATATTATTTCGATTACTTACACATTCAAGGGCGGATACCACGTAACTCCACATAAATAAGCAAAAGTGTTTGGGTGTTGACAGCTAGACCGAATTGGTTTTCCTATACATATATCCCCATGTTTAGCTAGCCTGTCTGTTTCCCTGGTGGTATCTCACACATAACCTGTGTATGCAAATTTTGGCTTGCCCCAGAGGCTCCACTAGCGCTGTTAACAGAGAAAGCGATGCAGCACATTAGATGTAGACACACTGCATGTAATATCTAAGTTTCTAAATGCTTGTCTACACAAAGCTTGTCTACACAAAGCCTAGCTCATGTAATCCACCAAGCGAGGTCTACTTGCAATGTTGCCCTAGTTATAATCATCTTCCTTCACAAGTAAAGCATAGACACCTACCACAATGTAACACCAAACGATTACGACTCCACTATGCACACACTTAGCCTAGCATGTTTATCACAAACCATAATTGTCTTATAGCTTGTTAACTTCATGATGAAAAAAGAAAAACTGTGCTGTTTAATCTGCCACGTAATGTGATACTATGAAACTGTCTGCAGCAGCTGTCGTGGCTCTGCATACTCACTGTCTAACCATGCACAAATAAAATAAAGAATTAAAAAAAAAAAAAAAAAAAGAATAGAAACATTATTGAAATTCGTCTGGTTCAGTACTGATAAAGGGCTGAAATTAAAAATGTAACTTTTATACAAATAAACATATAGTTCTTGGTGCCCCAGAAGAACTGTAATGTATGCACCCCAACTTTCTTGATTGAAATACTTAAATAAAATACTCACTGCTCCTTAGCACCAAAAATAGCAGCACCATTGATGGTCTACAACTGAAAAGACATTATTCAAAGATAAGAGTCCAAAATAATCAGAAAGGAATTCTAATAGCAAAACTCAGTAATAATGTGTGCCCATTCTGGCCATGGATTCCATGTTATTAATGGTTATTACAATCTAAGAAAACATACACCCCGGACACGCTGGCTCCATTTCTTAGCTAATACCCCCCAGCTCCCATCATGTAAACCCACAACACGCACACCAAGGTGGAGCTATTTACTCACACATCTGGACGCACATCAGACCATCCTACCCATACACAACGCTCACCAGGGAAAGCGCCATGTTTTTAACCCTCTTCTCACAGATAACTACAAGAGCCTCCTACATGGCTAAAAAAAAAAATCTAAGAAAACAGCAAACATGTAGGATCCATATTTCTGGTAAAAAAAATACATATATAAAATAATAATAATATATACACACTCAAGGAAGTGTTCATGGAGCACACGCTTCCTGTTACATAAAATTGTGATTTGCGTAATATTTGTAGTAATGGGTTTTCCAGTAGATTAAAATCTGAAAACCTGTCTCGCTGTCCTTGCTGACATTGCCTTTAGAATGATTAGAATGCATTAATGTCCTATGAATTACGCTTGCGGTATGCATATTAAAATACCTGGAATAATGGCACAATAAAAAGGAGAACAAATGTAGCGTAATATTATTTACGGTGTATTGAACTTCGTAGATAATTTGACACGTTACTAAAATATATAAATTTCTATCACTGTGTTACTGAACCAGAACTTAGACAGTAATGACACTCACCGGGGCATCAAGTAGTGCAGATTCCTTTTTTTTTCGAGATATTCGTTTGTTACTGTACCCGCTGCATCAGAAAGTATCCCTCCTTCTCCATAGGAAGTACCCACATTGGCAAAAATGCATGGGAATGGTTAGCATTCTATTACCATTGTCTATATAGACCTAGCACATAGCAATGTTTTGTTATAATCTTAAAAAATAATTTTAGACATCACTGCACACAGCTGTGGCTACCTTGTGGATTACATTTTATTTATCCCAACTATCTCATGTAAACCATATTAGACATAAACACATACATAAAGTGTTCCCCAAGGGGGGACCCCAGAAATGGAACTGCTTCCTAAATTAAAATAGAACTGGTAATGGTAGGTAACCTTAATTTAAAACAAAAAAAATCTGCATTGAGTATTGACCAGCAAGATATGTTAACAATGTATTATCAACAACACAGTAAGTGACCGTGACTTCATACAAATACAGAAAGACATGTGTAAATGTAGCTTCAGTGCAGGTCACTAACAGAAAATTACAAAATTGGAGTAGGGCTGCGCCACAGGAATACAATATAGCAATGAAAAGTATATTATTATCAGGGGCGGGGCCGGACCGCCAAGCTGGTCGGTCGCAAGACAGACCAGCTCTTGCAAAAACCTAAACCATTATACCAAAAACACGATTTTGTCCCTTCTGCTGACCAGCAACAGCGGCCCTCGACGGGCAGAGTGCACTGGATCCAGGGTGAGGCTGGCTCAACGAGTATTAGTCCCCTGGAGGAGAAATCTCCACTACCAAAGTTCGGGCCTACTCCGGCGGTGAGTGGAGCAGACGGCCGCTGCCCTGCTATCCCGCCCAACGGTGCCCAGCCGAGAGCTCAGACCCCCGAGGAACCGGTCCTGTCCCCCCCCCCTGGACCGGGGGGGTCATCCCGGTCCTCACCCCGGTGCCCCAACCACTACTACATGACTAAGGCCTAGCAATACTGCCAAACCGACCCACAACCCAGGAGCTGAACCTAAGATGGCGGAAGCCGCGCTCAACAGCACCAAGAACAGAGTGCAAGAAAGTGGTCCCCGCACATCAGCCGCAACTAACGCGGATCAGAAACACCAGCAAATCTGACACCCACGAGTTTGGCGGCACGCACACACTCTGGCACCCTAATGAGTTACTTACCCCTGGAGCCTCATCACCAGCTCTCGGCTCCGTTAAGGAGATGGGCCAGCAATCGGCGGCGGAGAAAGAGGCACAGCAAGCCAGCGCTCGCCCAACAGCAGGGATCACCAGCCCTTACCCCGCAACATGCCGCTCTCCAGTCTGGGTCCATCGAGCTGGATGCCGCATACCATTCCCGGACTGTCGTACAGCACCTGCCAACCAACCCCGCAAGAGTCGCAACACAGACAGACCACCGGACAGCTGCGGGAACGTGTAGAGCCCACAGAGGGCACAAGCTAAACAGAGACACAAGGGGACTCTTTGAAAATCTCCTAATCTTATCTTGTCTTGGTGTAAACATGGCAATATCGAAATTTTACCTGTCACAATGCACCAGCCTTACTCACTTCACTCATGCGTAGCTAAAGGGGTCTAAGGGGTGATATATTGCCTCTCATAACTAAAGCAAGTATCCAGCAAATGTCAAAAAGAGTGTAATATCTGCATGTAACCTTATCCTGTTCCTATTATACCAAAAAAATGTGCACTGTCTAGCAACTACCCTACTTATCTATGCCAAGCAGCTCGAGGAATGCCGTTGGGGTACCTAGAGCCAGTTGTAATCACTATATGCACTGCAAAAATAAAAAATAAAAAAAATAAAGAATAAAATTATGTATATAAAAAAAGAAAAAAAGAAAAGTATATTATTATTATTATTATTATTTTATTATATATATATAGCGCCAGCAAATTCCAAAGCGCTGTACAAAGTATATGATATATATAGTCCCAGATTAAGAAAGTCTTTTATAAAATACTTGGCTACCACGTGGGTTTTTAAAGCCAGAATTTGGTAGTCTTTGTGCTTCTTAGATGTTCATAAATATAGGAAGGAATGATAAAAGACAGAGAAATTAATAGTGTAATATGTTAATTTTAGTAGATAAAACAATAGAATAATAAAGATGAACTCACATTTAACAGAGCTTAAACTAGCTCTAGCATATGGCGTACAGCAGTATAATCTCCACTTAAGATGTGAGTGTTCTTGAGTGATGGTATCAGGAACCCAGAAATAGATTTAAAAAAAAAAAAAAAAGGGCAACGATAGTACTCTCAATAAAATGTAGATAGTCAGCAAGATATAATTAAAATATACATCCAGCCCACGGTCCTCAGGGAGGCTCCTCGGACAGCATCCTGTTAAGGCTGGAGGAGGTGTTTTGAGCCTTCTGGCAAAACATTGAGGAGAGGTCCTAAGCTACCCAGTCAAACTACCGGTAAGATTCTGGGAGGAATACGCTGAAGAGGAGGAACAGGACCCCTGCGGGCGACCTCTGCTCACAAGTGAATACTCACCCTCATGTCCACCTGCCTGGGCCGAGTGCTCCCCGGGGCTATACCCCACTGCCTCTGCCATACAAGCGGAGGATAATTAGCCGTAAAAGGCGCCCAGCACCTCAACCCTCTGCACACCCCGAAAGGGAGATGGACTTGGTAAAGAAGAGAAGTCGAGTCCTCCGTGGACCAAGGATGCTGGCCCTCACCTCAAACAGGCCCGGGGCTGGAGGAATACCCTGGTATGCCATACTTCGACTTTCCTAAACAGGTACCATCACTACCGTTGACAGGGATCGGCTGATCTTGATGCTGGGCCCAATGCTTGAGCTCCGTTTTACTTGCCATGGACACTATGCACTAGGTTCTGTAAAATGTGTGATCCTTTACTTCATGCTCGCAAATTATTTTTTGATCTTGCTTAATATAGTTTTATTATGTTTTCTGCAATACTCACCTGCATACATTATAATATCAATAGGGTGCCTGGATGTCCAGTGGCATTTAAGCTACTTGCTGTTCTCAGGTCTATATAAATATATACATATATATTTATTTATTTTTTTCATTTGACAATTTTTCCTTTCCACAATAAGAAAGCAGATAGGACAGGAATGGAGATACAGAAGGAAAGAGGGTATGGGTAGGGAAGGGGGGGGTTTCAGTAGATACATAGTCAATACCACTTACATTATGCAATTTTCCCAAACCAGCCATGTTACACATAAAAAATACAACGGAGATTATGCAGTTTTCCAAGACCAGCAATGTTACACATAAAAATTCAAGGGGTGGGTATAGTGCTACAGCCCACGGGATAAAGACTTTACCTCGCTCAATTGATTATAATCTACATTCGTGCAGGCAGAGGTACAATAGGGTCGGCTCTGTGTCCCAAGTCGCCCATGCCGCTAGGGCTGTCCTAGATGGCGGCCATAATTTGTGGAAGCAAAGTTTGTAAGTGCATTGTTTATCAATGTCCGTTATTAAAGTGGACATAGAAGGGCATTGTGGAGACTTCCATGCTCTGGCTATCAACCTTTGAGCTGATTATAAGACAAGGTGTATGAGCTTCTGTTTAAATTTAGGGATGCCTTCCTGGAGAAGCATAGTTAAGTATGTGAGTGGACGAAGGGGTAATGTCCATGCCATCATTGCTCCCAGAAGGGTCTGGACATTTTGCCACAATGGCTGGATGACCGAGCGTTGCCACCAAATGTGTAGAATGGGTAGAATGTCCCTTCTTCCAAATTACACCTCCAACACTTCGGAGAACTATCGGAGTAGATATTATAAATACGTGTTGACACCATATGCCAGCTATAAATCATTTTCCATTGCTGCTTCAGAAGGGTAGCGGATTTAATTAATTGTTGTCTAATGTGAAACAGCAAACCCCATTGTTGTTGGGATATTTCAGTTTCTAAGTCTGTGTTCCAATGCCGTGCAGGTGTAGATTTGGAGAATGGAAGGTAATCTAGTAGCAACTTGTAACACATGGAGAAGGGCTTACAGGTTGGCGGCAATTGCTTATTGATACAAATCTGTTACCAGATAGTAATATTTTGCACATTGGTGTGCAGAAAAGGACCTGTGGGTTGCCCCAGGTTAAAAATGATTTCAGTTGCATATAGGAAAATTGTGAGGGTCGTGGTAGCCCATGGATATCTCGTAAGAGCGGAAAGCCTAATAACTTCCCTTGAGAATTGATGTGGTATAGGTGCGTCAACTTCCTATCTTGCCAAGGTCTAGCATGAAAGGTAGGGATACAATATGGGAGGGCCATGATGGGGGTAGTCAAAGAGAGGTGACTCGAGGAGCTCAGGTAAGACCTGTGGGTATCCCAAACCTGGATGCTTAAGGTTATCTGAGTTGGCGCTGTAGTTAGGGGCAGCCTGAGCAGTCGAGGCAGCCACAATATGCCGGGGAGATCAAAAGGTTGTATTAAATTGCATTCCATTGTCACCCATTGGGGCAGAGGGCCTTTGAGAAACTGAGGCTAGGATAGTGGTGTGATAGTATGTTTTAACATCTGGGACCGACAGACCACCTGCCTTCGTTGGTGCTTGAAGCACCTTCATGGCCACTCTAGGTCTGGAGCCTGCCCAAATGAATCTAGTCATATCTTTGTGAACATTCTTGAAGTAAGCCTAAGGGGCTGATATAGGGAGTGTGCGAAGACATATTGTAGCTTGGGTAAGATAGACATCTTGAGTGCCACTATCCTTTCCATCCATGTCAGGTACAGTGGCCCCCCAACGCTGGAAAATTTTTTGCATTCATTCCATACTCTTATGTAGTTCCCTGTATACAGTTCCGCTGCGTTTTGGTGAACCCTAAGTATTTAATATTATCTTTCGTCGACTCAAAGGAGTATTGATCCCGAAGGGTAGCTGTGTCGGCTAGTGGTAATTCTATGCTCAATGCCTGGGTCTTGGACGTATTAAGGGAGTAATATGAATGCAGGCCATATTCCTTAATGAGGTCCATGAGTGAGGGTAAAGAGGTTTTGGGTTGGGAAACGTAGAGAAGAATATCGTCTGCAAATTAACTAATCTTGTCTTCTCGTCCACAGACCTCTATCCAATAAATGTCAGGGTGGTCCCTTATAGTGTTTTAAATGGACTCTAGAGCTAGTACATACAGTAGCGGGGAGAGTGGGCACCCCTGCCTAGTCCCATTGGGGATCCTAAAGGGGTTGTGATCTATATATATTTTGATTTCTACTTGCTAGGCTAATATGTCACAACTCTTACCCAAAAATAAATAAATGTGTGCTAATGTTCTACATGCCATGATAGATTACCTATTTTAAAAGAAGAAAAACTACCACAACAAGAGGGCATAGTCTTAAATTAGAGGGACAAAGGTTTAAAAATAATATCAGGAAGTATTACTTTACTGAGAGGGTAGTGGTTGCATGGAATAGCCTTCCAGCTGAAGTGGTAGAGGTTAACACAGTAAAGGAGTTTAAGCATGCGTGGAATAGGCATAAGGCTATCCTAGCTATAAGATAAGGCCAGAGACTAATGAAAGTATTTAGAAAATTGGGCAGACTAGATGGGCCGAATGGTTCTTATCTGCCATCACATTCTATGTTTTCTTTGTCTATGATGTCGCTGTTGTGGCATATTTATCTCAACTGTTTATGCTTGCACTATTATAAAAACAGATTGACCCAAAAAAAAAAAAGTAAGGTAAAGTTAGTAAAGAGAGTTCGGCTCTTATTCAGACTAATTAAAGGCATGCCTACAAATTGTAAGCAGCTGCAGAGAACTCAACAATTAAAATGTATAAGGCGGCTGTGGTCACACTAACGGCTACTCCATGGTAATGAGGCTTGCAGTGCATACATCTCCCATTCCGAACACCTCTAATTCACATACAGACTGAGGATACAATCAAAAATATTTAAGCAGCCTGACGCTCATTAAATGCCCTGTTTCCATTGAGCGGTAAAGTTCGGTACGGTCTGGTACACTATTTTGAGTGTTTCCATTATGAAAATGGCCCATATAAGTGAACCAAACCACACCATTCCAGGGCCCCCTTTAGATGTAGGTCCATAGGAAATGGTGCGGTATGGTTAGGGCAGAGCTACTGGCGTCACACTATACCATGGCTCGTCAACCTGGTCCCTACCGCCCACAAGTGGGCGTTTCAGGATTCCAGGTGGGCGGCAGGGATTTCGGCGGCTAAATCCTCTTTTTGAGAGGATTTCTCCTTTTTAGAGTGGGCGAGTGGGCGAGCGGGTGCTAGCGGCTTGGGGGGCCCAAGATTTCAGTGACCTGCAGGCCACCTTCTGGACCCCCCGGCGCGGCAGAGTTCTAATCCGAGGCGGCGAGGGAGCTCTAACCTCTCTGCTCCCTCGCGCGATGTTTGCTGATGCCGCGGAATATGACGTCATATTCCGGCTCCTGGCATCAGTAGACAACCCGCGAGGGAGCATAGCAGAGATCTGTAAGAGAGCAGAGTCTGTAAGTGTATGTGTATGTGTGAGTGTGTGTATGTTTGTCTGTGTGTATGTGTTTCTCTGTAAGTGTGTGTGTCTGTAAGTGTATGTGTGAGTGTGTTTCTCTGTGAGTGTGTGTGTCTGTAAGTGTATGTGTGTGTGTGTGTGTGTCTGTAAGTGTATGTGTGTGTGTGTGTCTGTAAGTATATGTGTGTGTGTGTGTGTCTGTAAGTATATGTGTGTATGTGTGTGTGTGTGTCTGTGAGCAGAGTACTTGTAAAAAGGAGAGAATTGTTGTTGGCTAATAATAGTAAGTGGGCTACCTAGCTCAGCCTTCCTACTGGGCATTGCTGTATAGAAAAAAAGGTGGGGGGGGAAGGTGGGGAGGGGAATTGAGGAGGGGAGCAAACAGAGAAATCGTCTGAATATCACCGAAAGAGGAGACCTTTGTTTTTTCCTTACGAAAATCGAACCAGATATCAAATATTTAGTCTTGCAGCATCAACCTCAAGGATCTAATTAATCACTAGTAAAGGTAATTTCAATTTACTTTGTTTTCTCATTAAACTTTGTGTAGTTAAAACAGTATAAACATGCATAAAGTAGAAATAAAAAGATAAATGTACGTACATTTTTTTTTTAAAACACCCTCCTTTCTAAAAAATATTCTTCACATGTTCTGCAAATGTTTCCATCAAGAAAGATGAATTAGTGGACGGTAGGTAGAAAAGGGTTGACTACCACTGCACTATACAATCCATTGATTGGCGGACAGGAAACCATCAATGATAATGACAAATGACACACTTAGCATTTGGTCTAAAACCCTGCGTGCCCCCTGGCAGTCAGACTTGCAGTGGAAACGCTCAACTGAATAGGCTGGACCATTCTAACCCTTCCGAACCGTACCGACCCAAACCATACTGTTTAGTGGAAACGAGGCATGAGTGCCCCATCAGCACCTTCGTCAAGGACCAATAAAGGACTGAACAGTACACCTCACTGGCACTCCTATTTAAATCGGAAGTAGCCCCTTCCTACTCCAGAGGTGGCCAATAGCCAAACACTGGGTGTTTCTCCTGTCATACAGGGATCAAATCCACATGACACATCAATACAGCATTGCTCCCGTCATATCGTCATTTAGGGAAAGTCTCCTTAGGTTGGATCATTTACGACCACAGTATTAATACTGCACCTGGCTGCAAAGTGAGATGTAAGTGTACAAACAGAAATGAAAGGCAGGTTCAACATTAGCACTGGAGCCCGCGAGGCAAAACTAAGACAAAATGTAAACTTGGCTTATTTTTCTTTCCTTTCTGCACAGGAAAAAAGGATTAAAGCAGGGTAGGGCTAGATTGTTTATACAAAATGCCAAGTGAATGGCATTAACTTAGAGGGGTAAATGAGGACACCATTATGTTAACTATAAAATAAATTTGCAGATCTGTCCAAGGGCAAACTGCTTGTGATGTTCATGCACATACAATGCATTAAGAGAGTATTCAGACCTCTTAATGTTTTCATGTTTTTTTTAATGTTGCAGCATTATGTTATAACTCTATAAATTAATTAATTATTTTTTTTCATTTCAGTCTACACTCAATACCCCACAATAAAGGAAAAATCATAGTTTTGAAAACTTTGCAAGTTTATTAACCCCTTAAGGACACATGACATGTGTGACACGTCATGATTCCCTTTTATTCCAAAAGTTTGGTCCTTAAGGGGTTAAAGGAACACTATAGGGTCAGGAACCCAAACATGTATTCCAGACCCTATACTGTTTAAGACACTATTAAGGTGGCTAACCCCCCCCCCCTCCCCCCACCCTTAGAAAAGGTGAAAATTCATCTTATTTCCAGCACCACACGGGTCTGCCGATGCTGGCCCGTCCTGATCCACCTCCATGATGACATCATAAGAATTGCCGATTTTTAGCCAATCCAATGTTTTCCCATAGGGGAAGCATTGAATTGGCTGGAATTGGCAAGGAGGCAGGGCCAAACACTGTTTTGACTAATCATCACCTCCTCATAGAGATGCATTGAATCAATGCATCTTTCTTAGGAAAATTCAGCATCTCCATGCATAGCGTGGAGACGCTCCAACGGCAGTGCTGCTACTGTGCAGCACTGAACCAGGAAGCACCTCCAGTTGCCATCTGAGGAGTGGCCACTTGGAGGTGTCCCTAGGGGTAATGTAAACACTGCCTTTTCTCTGAAAAGTCAGTGTTTGCATGAAAATGCCTGAAGGTAATGATTATACTTACCAGAACAACTACAGTAAGCTGTAGTTGTTCTGGTGACTATAGTGTCCCTTTGAAAAAGGAAACCTTGACATCTGTATGCAAACACTTTGCTTTGAAATTTATATCATATTCTTCCCATTTCTCTTGATCACCTTTGAGATGTTTCTACACTTTGAGTGGAGTCCACCTGCTGCAAATTCATTTGATTGGATATGATTTGGAAAGGCACACATCTGTTTATATAGGGTCTCACAGCTGTAAATGCTTATCAGCCAAAACTAGACATGTGCAATTTGGTACGGTCCGAATGGAAATTAGGACAAATTTCGGACATTCGGATACTTCTGAATGGCCAAAGTTCCGAACCGAACCGCCGAAGTGCCGAATTTCGGAAGTGCCAAAGTGCTTTGGACTTCTGAAAAGTGGCAAAACGGATAGAGGTAGGATTGGGGTTGGGGTATGCCGAACCGAACCAAATTTTTTGCCCATGCACATCCCTAGCCAAAACCAAGCCAAAAGGTCAAAGGAACTGCCTGCAGAGCTCAGAGACAGGAATGTGTTGAGTTACAGATCTGGAAAAGCCTACAGCACAGAGGGTTCCCAAGAGCACAGTGCCTCCATTATTCTTAAAGGAATTAGTTTGGAGCTGCCCAACGGCAAAACAAACGGCCGTTGGGCAAAACAAAGCAATAGGGGAGAAACGCCTTGGTAAGACAGGTGATCACGAGCCCCTAATCACGACACCCAAGACAACGAAAGAGTGGCTTCGGGGCTATTAAGGTCCTAGAGTGGTCCAGCCAGTGCCAAACTTAAACCCAATAAGCCATCTTTGGAAAGACCTGAAATTCGCTGCCCACATGCAACTTCACAGAGCTTGATAGGATCTGCAGCGATAAATAGCAGAAATTATCCAAATCCAGGTGTACAAAGTTTTTCATGCCATACCCAAAAGGCTGTAATCTATGCCAAAGGTGCTTAAACTAAGTACTGAGTTAAGGGTCTGAATATTTATTCAAACATCAGTTTTGTTTGCTGTTGTTATGGGGTATTTTGTACAGATATAAAAGAAAATAATTAAAATAATTGTAGCATAATGCTGCAACACAGTGGTTCCCAAACTTTTTAGGTTTAAGGCGCCCTTAATATTTCAATATTTTTCCAAAGTGCCCCAAATTGAAACATTTCCCTAGGTTGTATATATGTACAGAGCAGCGGCATATACTGGGCCCCTTTTCAGCAGAAATGCTTGCTGTTCAAGCGCAGATCCAGAACCTAATCTTGGGAGGGGCACTGGTAGATTTAAAAATATATCTATATATATTTGTAGTGTTTATGGTGCTAGTAGTGCCCTCCCAGAGTAAGTAGTCAAAATGTTTAAGAACAGTCTGACAACTTACCTGGGATCTACCGAGATAAGGGCTGTAGTAGAGAATAGGGGCAGTAGTGTGTGTGTGTGTGTGTGAGGGGTGCAATGTGCACGTGTGTGTGAGAGAGGGGTGCAGTGTGCATTGTGTTTGTGAAGGATGCAGTGTGTGTATGTGGGGCAGTTTGTATGAGGGGTACAGTTTGTGTGTATGGAGGGGCAGTGTGTGTATAGGGGAGTTATTGTGGGTCTGCGGGGGGTAGGAGGGCAGATATATACTTACATTTTATTTATTTTTTATTAAAAACTATTATTTTCATATCTCCCCTCCCTGTTTACCTTTGCCTGGGAAGGGGGACAGTACAAGGCCATGCCTGGTGGTCCGGTGGAGAAGCCCTGGTTGTCCAAGTGGTGAGAGTGAACTTCAGCAGCCTCAGGAGCTGCTAGAGTTCACTCTCGCGAGATTCGGAACGTTGCCGCAGTAACCATGGCAACGCTCAAAGCTCACGAGAGGAGAACCCGGCAGAGCTGCATTTTAGAGCTCCCCCGAGTCCTATTTCCCTCCCCTGCCAGCTACCAGCATTACATCGCTGCAGAGCCAGCAGGGGAGAGGGAGGCATGGTTCCCGGTGCTATCATCATAACACCATGAAAATATCTTGCGGCGCCCATGTGCCCATCGCAGCGCCCCAGGGAGCCGCCCACAGCCCAGTTTGGGAACTGCTGCTGCAACATTAAAGAAATGTGAAAATGAGCTCTGAATGCACTGTAAATATAGATCACTTCAATCTCATGGAGACAATGATTTACGTCTCAAAGTGACACATGACATACAATGTGCACAATACGGTCATAACATGTATAAAAGCCGGCATTTGTTTCACATACATCATAAAGTCGGTACGTTGAGTGTTGTTTTTAGGTTACAGTACCTCTTTACAATAGTTCCCATAAAATATTTATAATAATGACATAAAACAAGCTGTGTGCAAAATGAAATTGTTTTCTAAAACAGCAATGACAGCTCGATTGCCTTTAGAAGAAAGATATCTGACCTGTCAATGTCTAAAGGTTTGGCAAAAAAATAAAATCAGTGACAAAGTGCAAAAAAAAAACCAGCTCAGGATCACCCATTCTCTATATCATTTCACTTAACATGGCCACTCATGCCTCTGGCAAAACTATAGTGTATCTTTGGCTCGTGCTGACAAGTTCTATTTGTTCAATGTACACTACAAGGGTTTCTCTTTTATTACCTGTAAGAGATTATATACTTTGGCCTAAGCTTTCTGTTCACCTAAAAATAGAGATCAAGTGTGCTTTGATACATGTACCATATAATGCATTGTTACTGGCGACTGTGAAAAATAAAAGGTTGCTATAAAAGTTAACATTACAGATCCCTGCCCTGCAATTTGTATATTCAGATTTTGCTGTACATCCTTCATATCCCAGGTGTACGGTGGAAGAGGTCTTTCTTTTCTCACGGCCAATAGTGGTCCTTCAAGGCACATCCTATCAAGTGCCTGAAAAACAGGGATGATTATCCCAGATATACTATTATTAATCAGTATTCTGTGGCTGTAGCTCTCCCTTTCTTTTCTTATGGACCAATGAGTGTGTTGGAATATTCTAGAAGTTTTCTCTAGGATTTAACCTCATCTAGTCCTGTATTAAAATAAAGGTTTCTACTCTGTGTTGTTAGGTTCGATGACGTTGTGTGGGCCCTAATGAAGACGCAATGCCATTGTGAGTTGGAAAGTGACAATTGTAACTGACGACCATTTGCTTGTGAAGGCTGGAAGAATTTGAGTTTGCTCTTTTTGGAGAAGTTTATACATCGTGGATAGGGTTTTTTTCTTGATTGAGTGTGACTGGCACAGTTGTTCAAACAACATGATATCCCTTGCACCCTTTGGGAGTAGTGAAAGGGTACGAGTAATGTGACATATTTGATTGTGAAATAAGTGATGGGTGCTTGAGAGGGTGGAGGACCGGAGTAAGGTTTTTATGTACTTGACCGTGTCGCCTTATTTGACGTCTCACAGTTGTAGGTAGGGTTTTGTCTTGCTTAATTGTTTTGTCCAGTGTGGGGCACTGATTTGAAGTAGAAGATTGTGCGTTAGTGGGTATAGAGGTGAGGGGTAGGGTGCTAGGTGTTGTTGGTGAGCTACTTTGGACCATGTTTTCAGGGTGGCAGTAATTGTTGGGTGTTGCTTGTGCAGTAGCTGTGCAAGTCCATTTTTGTGCCATGGGATTGTGGAAATGGGGACTTTCAAGGAGGCTTCTTCTATGGAGACCCATTGTTAGATCGGATTGTTTTTTTGTCCATTCGAATAGTCTTGTTAAGTGAATAGCTTTGTGGTAGGTCTCTATGTTAAGGAGTCCAATGCCTCTTTCCTGTTGGGGGTTCGTAAGAAGAAGGGTAAGCTATTCTGGTGTGAGAGTCTGTCCAGAGGTATGATGTAGTTTGGTATCAAAGTACTTTTTTGGGATAAGTATAGGGAGAGTTTGTAATAAGTAAAGAATGCGTGGAAGTATGTTCATTTTTAAGATGTTCAGTCTACTGAACCATCCATAGCAAGGTTTACGCCATTTTTTCAGGTCATTAATTATGTTTGTTAGTAGGGGCGGGAAGTTTAGATTGTATGCTTGGGACAATTTTCGTGGGATATGTATTCCTAGGTATTTTATTGAAATTGGAGCCCAAGCAAAGTGAAATTTGTCTCGGAGTTGTGTGTCTATATCTTGTGTCGTTTGTATGGGGAGTAGTTCACATTTGGTAAGATTAGCTTGGAAATTTGAGTCCTTGGTAAGAAGATGCCGGCCTGGGGCTGGAGGAATACCTTATGCTTTCCGGTTTTGGGCATAGGTTGACTGCTTACTTTACAAAGCAGTTCCACCACGTACATTCTGGGACTTACCCGCATGCTCGGATGGCTATTCGGTTCCATATAGCCATTGTGACCACTATCAGCTTGTCTAGCAGCGACCCTTCTATACCTGCTTCTAAGTTTGCTGTGCCCGCAATTTTCCATTTGTTTGATATCGTACATAGCTAGGTGCAACCAGGTAATACTAATTCATAGTCCAGTGGTTTTCAACCCAACCGTATAATCTACACACATCCAGTTAACATTTGCTTAATGTCCCTTGATGTCCACTGTTAGCCTAGATGTGCCTGACAGCTTGCATTATATATTCTCTAAGAAATTAGAGGATTAACAAGTTTATGTCTTAGTTACTGCGCCTGACTGATTGCAATTTTCATGTTAGCATATCGTATACACATGTTCAGTCCTGGTAGCACTATTGATCCTATTTGTTTAATCTACGCAACTAAAAATGAGACTGACGTACGCAGGAGTTTACTATACTGTGCATGTATCTGTAATTTTGCACTATAACCATCTGCATCAACTCAGTTTCTTTTATTGTTATATCTTGCAGTCTCAATAAAAGACAGATTGACAAAAAAAAAAATGTAAAAAAAATTATATATATATATATATATATACACACACACAATTAAGTTTAAGTTAAATGTTTTTGCATTATTTATCAATATCTCAAAGTCAAGAATCCTTTGTGAACACATACAGCATTGCAATTTACACAGACACCTAGTGGCCACAGATTGCATTACAGTTCTTTATTCCATATATACATGATACGGCTTAGTGTTAAGGAAATATATACAGAATAGAAATATTAAATCATGGTTCAGCCCCGTTCACAGATGACTTCAATGACACTTTGCTCCATGGGTAAAGGATCCAAACAGCGGTGTGCCGCACTGCCTACCACTTCATCCAGCAGGCAGTGAACAAGGTTTTCATCACTTACAAAACGCCACAGGTATAGCTGCAGGTAGTGACAGTCCACCTGAATCTGCTGCAATCCATAGCGACCAAATGTGCGCAGACGAACACATTCCAGGAATGTCTTCAGGCTGATCTTAATGATACCAGTCAGGATAGAGACCTGATGAGAGAATTTTATCGCAGTGTTACTGGCCACTGGGTAAATCAGTAAAGGACGTTTTTTAATGAGAGAGAACAAGCGTTCCTCATGCACATTTTCATAGTAACAGCTGCGATCATAGCCAACTATTTAAAAAGACAGGGAGTTCAACATACAATTATTGTTGCTACAGTTTACATTGAATGAGTAAAGATACCGTTTTTGATGGAGACACATGGAATGAAGCAAAGTACCTTGTTGAACTGGACAGTACTGAAGATGTCAATTCTCTCGGAGAACAACTTTTGAATGTTACTCAGAAGGTTGGTATCCAAGGGAGCGCTATAACAGAGAAACGGAGACCAATATTAACATCTTACAAAGTTTATCATCCATGTCAAATGTTCAGTTAAGGACTAACACGGAGACAGATAACATGATAAAAACAAACAAACTAACCTTGGGGTGTAACTCTGTGCATATCTTCCTTGCAGACGAGAACTACTATATACAGAGAAGGTACGCTTACTAGAATCACTGCTGTGTGCTTTCCGTACTCCCTCCTCATACAGGAGACCCACCTGTGTAAGCAAGAAATAGCTTTAGTGTTCAAATGTTGAGGAAAGAGTTGAACTGTATGATACCATCTCTGAGTATTTTAAAAATAAAGATTTAGTTTTAGAAAAAAAACAAACAAAAAAAACTGTTTCTACTACCTGTACATCAACACCAGTGACATCTTCTACTACCCTCTTCATCACAGCTCGAACATTTCTTGGCTCAATGGTTGCCACCCAATCCCGGGTCTCGACACTCTTGCGAAGCATCTGGGACACAACTAAACCTTGAGACTTGACATACTGATTGAGAAGTGTCTGTGCTGTGGAGCGAGCCAGGGAGCAGAGAGAACTCACAGGAGTAACTGGAGAATGATCCTGAAAAGATTAGCAAGGAAAACAACTAAAATTATATTAAGTAATAGAGAGAGATGAAATAACCCATGGTGGTACTGCTTTATCAAAGAGACAAAAATAACAGCACGATGACAGATGTTTGAACAAAACAGTGACTGATAGAACATTTAAAAAAAAAAAAAAAAAAAAAAGAGACAAAAATGACACACCACATGTCTTGAAGTCTCAACAAAAAAAGACTTCTGGTGCTGGAAGGTACTCAAGCATTACCTGTCCAAGGAACTGCTCGTCTGTCAAAGTTAGGATGTAGCTGATGGTTGATGTCTCATAATCCAGACAGAGGCGAGAGAGAAGTAATAAGAGGACTGGTGGAGTACTTGCACCCTTTTCTCCAGGTGACTCACAGAATTGCCGTGCTGTCTGGCAGATGGATTTGATAAAAGCTACTATCAGTCCCTCGCGGACACCTTGGCTGCAGAACTCTCCCTGAAGAAAGAATAAGAGGAAAACAGGGGAAAGGTGGGTATATACAGAACAGGTACCAATATCCAGGAGAAAATGTGCATTGATGTAGCAGGACAAAACCAAGAAAAACACGACGCCCCATTGTACTTGCCTATATTTATCATTATGACACCTCCTTACCTTGAAGTATGGTTTATCAGAAAAGGCCACATCCTTAGCAGTGAAGAGATGCACAGCAGCCAATACAGTCTTTATCTGGTTGAGAACAGAAGCAGACAGCCCTGCCAGGAGTTCGCCCAGTGCTGGAGCTTCTTTCCCAGGTACTCTTGGAGCTGCCAGAGCCTGTCGAACATCGGTAAGGCAGCCCTGGAAAAAGTCCTTTAGTGCCTGCAGGTATTGAGCTAATCTTTCTTGTGCTACTCTCACAACGATCTCTGTGCCTCGTCGATTGAAACCACACCCTGGCACTAGCTTAGATGGTGCTTGTAGCCGTCTGTGAAATCTATCCAAGGCACGCACTAGCAGAGAATTGTCTCCTAGACTCTTTTCCTGCCGAAGTCTGATCTCTACCAGCTCGAAATATCCTTCACTTAGTTCCTCTAAAAATTTTGTCAGTTTCTGCTCTGCCATTTGTGCTGTACTGCCAGGTTCCTTACAAAAGAGTGCTTGGTAGGAAGCTGCAAGAAGGCAGGAATCGCTGATGAAACCACCACAGCCCCTATCAACAAACTCCAAGACATCACCAGAACCCTCCAAATCAGAAAGGTGGGAAGCCAGCCGTCCACGACCATGGGCAAGGAACTCATCGCATAGAAGGTGGGCAGGTTCATCCAGACTTAGAAGCAACTCTACACATTCTGAAAGCTCCTGCGTGGATGATGAAGAATCCCTGTAAAGTAAAAAATATTAAATAATAATAATAACGATTATCCAATTGTGCAAAAAGTAATATACCAATAATTTGCTGACATATAGTGATCACTGAAAAATCAGAAGTGCCTAAAGGAACTGAAATTCAGTAAATCAGAAATATATCAAATTTAGATGACATCAGCACATCTCTAGAAGGGAAAAGTGCTTGAAATTTTACACCTGAAGAAAAATGGAAACCTTAATAGATTTTACAGAAAGTGATAGGACATTACATGAGCAAATGTGACATAACTATATAAGGAAGTAATACTGGATGCTTAAGTCTAAGGTTATTTCAGAAGGAATTTAAGAATACAGCTTAAAGAACACCGACTTTTGCTTAACCAACGTTAACGTTTAACAGAAAACAAAACAAAAAAAAGCATTTTCCATCATTCCATGTGTAATAAATAATCTAATTTGCACAATTTATAATTTTTGCTAACTCAAAAGGTAATGTAAATGGCATAGAGGAGCCAAGAAAAAAAATAGCGAAAAATTTAATTAAAGGAGCACTATAGTTACTGGCTCTCTCCCGATCTGCCTGCTTGGCTAACATCATCAGAAGTGGTGTTCTGAGCCAATCACAATGCTTTCCCATAGGGGAGCACTGGATTGACTGAGATGTTCAAGGTAGATCAGAGGCAGAGCCAGCACAAGCCAAACACAGTCATGGCCAATCAGCATCTCTCATAGAGGTGCATTGAATCAATGTATCTCTATGAGGAAAGTTCAGTGTCTGCATGTAAAAGGGTGGAGATGCTGCACAGTGTGCAGCACTGCCCCAGTAAACACCTCTAGTAGCCATCTGAGGAATGGCCACTGGAGATATCCTTAAGCTGTAATGTAAACACTGCCTTTTCTCTGAAAAGACAGTGTTTACTGCAAAAAGCGTACAGGGACTGACTATAATAACCAGAACAACCACAGCTTATTGTATTTGTTCTTGTCAGTATAGTGTCCCTTTAATTAAAACAAGGCTTAAACTGTCAAGTCCTGGGGGTGTGGCCTAACTACTGAAGCAGACAGTCGCATGGCCTCTGAGCTCTGGAATATCGGAGGGGAAAAACTGACTAAAATAGCCAGCCAACGCTTGAAAAATTCACGGGGAGAACCCATCACCTGCCCCATGGGACGGAAAACAAAAAAAAGGAAACCTGACAAACCCGGCAGGGTATGAGCATTGGTGATCTGTGGCGGCAGGCACCGCGGCTGCTCTGACATGTGGGATGAAGCAGAGGAAGTTCTCACACCAACTCCACTCCAAAACCAGCGACGGCCCACCTGGCAATCCCCACCACCGGGAACAGATGTCGCACCAGCGACACTGACGGCTATCAAAGAGCTCATGTTGGACCTCCACAAAAAAATATCAGCGGATGTGGCCCAGATAAGGGAAGACCTGCGGGGCCTGACCGGCCGCCTTGGCCTAGTGAAAAGTACCACACAAGAGCACACTCAAAGAGAGATGAAAGAGATGCAGCAACGGAGCAAAGCCTTTGAACACAGGCTTGACGCCCAGGAGGATAAGAGAAGGCAGAAAAAGCTGAAAATCAGGGGTGTCCCGGAAAAGGTCTCGACGGCTGAACTCCCACACCTCGCCGACTCCTCATAGCAGCCCTGCTAACCCCAAAACAAGCAAAGGCAGTGTCTCTAGAGAGAGCCTGGTGCTGACAGTTATGATGGGCCTATTTACAGAATCTTATCGACCAAAAACACTAAAACAATAATACCTCCCAAGGATCATGTATCTGATGGAGATGGTGTTGGAGGGAAACTCAAAGGATGTAGCTATACGAAAACACATACTCTACGCTAATCTCTCTCTAATTTATGC
Organism: Pelobates fuscus; assembly: GCF_036172605.1. Classification (NCBI taxonomy): domain Eukaryota; kingdom Metazoa; phylum Chordata; class Amphibia; order Anura; family Pelobatidae; genus Pelobates; species Pelobates fuscus. Next base: position 88,288,547 of record NC_086328.1, on the reverse strand, counting down.
TTTCATCTTTCAAGTAAATCCATATCCCCTAACAGCAGTGTCCGGTGAAACAGGAAGTCAATGTGCAGGGTAAAAGACTGTGCCACTGGCGCAAATCACGTGCCCAGACCTGCCAAAAGGGGTAAACTGCCCAAAAAACTGGAGGGCCAGCCTGGCATGAATGCAGGTCAGGCTGCCTACCAATCATGCAGGCTGTCCAACTAAGGGCATACTATGCAGGCAGCCCCCTGAGCTTGATGATGCACCTACTCCACGCTTTCTAAAGACTGTCCCCTAGCACTCACATGTCCACTTGTCTCCTTATCATCTTACTAGCAGGCAGAAGTTCCTGGTATATAGTCTGGGACAGAGAAAAGGTGGGTGTAGTGAGTGTAGAAGAAAGGGGACATGCCACAGTGTTAGAGAGACCAAAGTCTGCATTATCTAAACTTATTTTATTGTCAGCCAGTCCACACAGGTTTTGTTCTCATGCTTCAAAATTTAAAGGGACACTATAGTCACCAGAACAACTACAGCTTATTGTATTTGTTCTGGTAAGTAGAATCATTCCCTCCAGGCTTTTCAGAGAAAATAACTATGATGGCCACTCCTTAGATGGCTGCTAGAGGTGCCTCCTGGGGCAGTACTGCCTAGTGTGCAGCACTGCCATTCAGTGTCTCGACCCTCTGCATGCAGACACTGAACTTTCCTCATACAGATGCATTGAATCAGTTTATCTTCATGAGGAGATGCTGATTGGCCAGGGCTATGTTTGACTTGTGCTGGCTCTTCCCCTGATCTGCCTAGTTGACACTCTCAGCCAATCCTATGGGGAAGCATTGTAATTTGCGCAGACCACGACTTCTGATGGTGTCAGCAGACAGAGTCAGTTCAGAGGCAGACAGGGACAGAGCCAGCAGCTGCATACTTGAATACAAGTAAGAGTTTAATATATTTAGGTAGGCATGAGGGGGCCGGGGGGGGGGGGGTAAATTGTGGTTTTAACATAATAAGGTCAGAAATACATGATTGTGTTCCTGACCCTCTAGTGTTCCTTTAAGCAAGAGTATGTGAAGAGTAGTTAGGGTTGCCACCTTTCTTGGAAAAAAAAAAACCAGCCTTATACATTTGAATAATTACTTAGTTATGCGTGACATCACATGAGGAGTGACCTAAGAGAAAATTCTGTAAAATCACCAACAAACTACTCACAGTTTGATTCTGCTGTATAGATGGATTGCTCCCAGTGTCTCCCTGTGTCTCAGTCTTGCAAGTCACCCAGTCTCTCAGTGTCCCTATGCATCACAGTGTCAGTGTCCCCATGTCGCCCAGTCCCCTAGTCTCCCAGTGTCTCAGTTTTCCCATTAATCCCAGTGTCCCTATATCTCACTGTGTCCCCATGTCACTGAGAGACCCAGGGACACTGAGACACTTGGGGCACTGAGACACTGAGACACTTGGGGCACTGAGACACTGGGAGACATGGGGCACTGAGACACTGGGAGACATGGGGCACTGAGACACTGGGAGACATGGGGCACTGAGACACTGGGAGACATGGGGCACTGAGACACTGGGAGACATGGGGCACTGAGACACTGGGAGACACAGAGACACTGGGAGACACAGAGACACTGGGAGACACAGAGACACTGGGAGACACAGAGACACTGGGAGACACAGAGACACTGGGGACACAGAGACACTGGGGACACAGAGACACTGGGGACACAGAGACACTGGGGACACAGAGACACTGGGGACACAGAGACACTGGGGACACAGAGACACTGGGGACACAGAGACACTGGGGACACAGAGACACTGGGGACACAGAGACACTGGGGACACAGAGACACTGGGGACACAGAGACACTGGGGACACAGAGACACTGGGGACACAGAGACACTGGGGACACAGAGACACTGGGGACACAGAGACACTGGGGACACAGAGACACTGGGGACACAGAGACACTGGGGACACAGAGACACTGGGGACACAGAGACACTGGGGACACAGAGACACTGGGGACACAGAGACACTGGGGACACAGAGACACTGGGGACACAGAGACACTGGGGACACAGAGACACTGGGGACACAGAGACACTGGGGACACAGAGACACTGGGGACACAGAGACACTGGGGACACAGAGACACTGGGGACACAGAGACACTGGGAGACACTGGGGACACTTGTACATGGAGATACTGAGTCACTAAGGACACTGGGAGACATGGGGGCACAGACACTGGGAGACTAGGGGACACAGAGACACTGGGGACACAGACACACTGGGGACACAGACACACTGGGGACACAGACACACTGGGGACACAGACACACTGGGGACACAGACACACTGGGGACACAGACACACTGGGGACACAGACACTGGGGACACTGAGACATGGGGACACTGAGACATGGGGACACTGAGACATGGGGACACTGAGACATGGGGACACTGAGACATGGGGACACTGAGACATGGGGACACTGAGACATGGGGACACAGACATGGGGACACTGAGACATGGGGACACTGAGACATGGGGACACAGTCACTGGGAGACTAGGGGACACTGGAAGACATGGGGACACTGTGTCCCTAGTGTCTCCCAATGTCCCTATGTCTTTCAGTGTCCCCATTTCTCTCAGTGTCCCCATTTCTCTCAGTGTCCCCATTTCTCTCAGTGTCCCTGTGTCTCCCAGTATCCCCTAGTGTCTGTGTCCCCATGTGTTCCCTAGTGTCTCAGTGTCCCCATGTCTCCCTATTACCTTTCCCCCCATCCCTCACTTACCTGAGCTGTAGAGCTCCTGTCTGGACTCTCTGTGCTGTGTAGCTGCTCCCCCATGGATTAGTGAGTAGTAGAGAAAGGCAGGGAGGGATATGCTGTAACTTAACCTATAACCTATCCCTGCCTCTCTCCACACACAGTGACCCCTACTGGCCGGTGCTGGTATTGCAGAGTAATTTCCGTTTATACTGAGAAAAATACCTGCATTTGTATTGCCTGTATAACTGCAATACTGTCACTGGCCAGGCAGCCTCAAATACCAGCTGTGCCAGTAAAATACCAGTCAGGCGGCAAACCTAAGAGTAGTGTGTAAAAAAAAAACAAAAAACTTTTTTTCATTTTTTTTTTTAAATGGGCCTATTCCATGGGCCTGAGCCTGGAGCTGCAGCTCCATCAGCCCCTATGTTAATCCGGCCCTGAGAGGGAGTATTCCGACTCCCGAGACCTACCAAAGCACCACTTGCAACCTCAGGGGACCTGGTAGTCCAGTTTCAAAGTCATAAGGATAAAGCAGCGGTACTGTCCGCCATCAAGGGGCAGTCGCCATACAGCTTCGAGGGGATGTCCCTAGCCTTTTATGCGGATCTCTCCGGGGGTCTCTGGTCTGGCGGCGATTACTTCGCAAGTTCACACTACTCCTGCAAGCAAAGAATATTGGCTACCGATGGAGCCAAGTCATCACACAGGGGGACTCCACCATCTCCATCCATGACCAAGCTGAAGAGACTACACACCTACAAGCACTGGGCCTTCATCCTGATTCCCTGGCCCCAACAGGGCCAGGAAATCGGGACACTCGAACCCTCATGGCTGGGACCCAGCCACCCGGGACGTTGTGGATAGACAAACAATTTGCAACAATTTGAACCCACAAGTCAGAGCCATAACTTAACTTAATTTGATTTTCTATGGGACACCGTGGTATGTACCCAACACGAACCACTCCATTAGTTTCCCAACCCAGGACACAATGCACCAACAGCCTCCTGACAACCACCCTCACGATGTTTTACACCCCCTCCCCCTGAACGCCTCAGGGTAACCCAGGCATGCCGAGTTCTCCCTATGGCCAGCACAACGGGTTTCACCCCGAATATCGAATCCCAAGAAACCGCCTTAACACCATAGCCCTCACTTACCCACACAGATCTGTATTTCCCCCTATCCCCTAGAAGACAACTTCACCGCAAGCACCAAACTGCAGATACCCAACCAACAGGAGCTTAAACAGGGACCTAAGAACGGCCCACTGCAGTCACTGCCACCTATGACTTACCCGACCTGGGGTATCACACACACACAGGCACGCAATACCCTCGCACGGACAGAGCACTCCACAACGAACCGGAACGGTACTCAGGGGCAGGCAACCGTAGTACCCTCATGATTAGAGAGGGGGCCCACGGCTACGGAGGGGAAACTCGACTATCTACGAGCTTAGACCAACAGTTGACTACTCTATAAATACACACACTACTGGTCAGTCCACACGAACAGTTAACCTTTATTGCTAGCATTACACTATTATCTACATAACTTAAAATAAAAAATGTGCACGGTTAAACATGCCAAAAAATTGCTGTTATATGTTGATTGAATCGCCAGCAACAGCTGTTGGGGCATTGCCAGCACGTATGTAAAGTTTATTCTATGCACCAAGAAATAGAGAAAAAAAACAAAAAACAGTCAAGTCCTATGCTACTAGCCAGGTCTTAAATGTCACTATCCACTGCACGTCAGGAGGGTCCATGGCATACTCACCAGGGCTTTATATCAGCTTGCCTATGAATAGCGGCAAGTGGAAATATGAGAATGGGATCAAAATATAACTGAAATCGTTCTTAAAATCAAATTATCACTCTACTTCGGTTTCTTACTCATTTTTTTAATGAGTCACAAAGGGTTATGCCGCAAAGAATGAACATAGCTGTTTGAACTGTTTATGAAGTAGCATTAGAGGCACAAATTAATCTGCTCTTACTGTGGAATCTAACAAATACTAATTAGATGAGCTTTTAGGCCGTCTACTCACATTCTGTACTGTTTAGGCTCTATCCGCTCAATGTATGTGTGCAACACTAAAGAGAACTATAACAACAATAGCACAACCTGTTTTTCTTTTTCTATGTATTTATGTATAACATGAACCTTTAGGAAGATAAGGAAACCATTATTTTTGAAGAATCATGCTTTGAGTATTGCTAGGTCCTTCTTACAGTTTCCAACTCTTTATGTGCAAACATACCCAACAAAATTAGATGAATAACCGTACCTGAACCTCTGCCGAAGAGTATCTGCCAGTCCTGCCATGATAGCCTGGCAGTCAGTCTGAATGCCGTGAAAGGAGGGCATGTGCTGGTACTGGTGGAGCACACTGCGGGCCTTGGAGTGATAGGACACGGCCTGTGAATAAGCTTTGAGCTCGATACACTTATTTAGGCGGGCAGGGAGTTCAAACAGGAACTGCAGCTTACGTAGAAGGGTGTGGACACCTGGCAAAGGACAACTATGTTAATTTTCTGTATAGAAATGTGCTATATTTTTATTTATGATGCATCTCCTACATAAAAGGTTCATCATATATCAGTAATTAGCTATCCACGTTCATACTTTGCCTTTCATCGGCCAACTAAGTCTTGTACCCAATAATACATACCGCTAAGCTTGGTAATGTGTTGGTGTCTCTCTTGTAGTGTGCTACTGATGCTAGCACTAAATTCAGTGATTACTGCCATGTTTGCCGCGAGTCCATCCATTTCATCCTCCATCTTCTTGAAATCATTCTTCATCTTACGGATGGTGTCTAAGGAATTATGAAAGCAATTGAAAATCAGAACACGTTTTTCCTTAAAGTCACTGCACACAGTTTATAAGGGAAGAGGGCAGACAAAAATCACAACTCTTGGATGTTTGCAAAACTGTTCAAAAACAGTTTGATATAAATCCAGTGAATGGAGGCCATAGCACCACAACTATGAGACATGAACAGACTAAAACATCAACAGATTACCTTATTTGCTGTAGGATAATCTATTACATACAAACCTAAAATAGCTTGTATTTTTTTTTATAAAGAAACACCAAACACCCCAATACACATAAAGCACTCTATCATAACACCTTCTTTCACGGTTATATCGAAGGGAGGGGGAAAAAAAGCAATACTGTATTTTTTCCCATGCCAATGGTAGCTTCAGCATATGACCCAAATGTTTTATTTAGACAGAACTATACTATTAAAAAGGCATTTTCATGTATTTTATACATCTATCCATTGCACATCCCTCTGTAATAGGTCAGAACTGCTACACTGATCATCTCAGGCGTATTGTTTTTGTCAAGGGTAAAAAAAAATGTAAAAAATAAAAATGATGCCCATTCTGCTGCAAATGTGTTGGATGTGAATCCAGCACGTTGGCATCATAGAGGAAGATTTCTCTGCGCTAAGAAGTGTCCACAAGAAATGCTAATCACATGGCAGAGGACAGGAATGTAAGGACGGCTAAATAAAATACTATCTAACTTCACTTAGTGGAAGACCTTCCTACCTGTTGCTGATATGAATTTATTATAGTTCTCATACACCAGGGTCTGCATGTCACTGTCCAGGGCTCGGATCTGACGTACCATGTCGGACTCCACGTCCATCAACTGAGCCAGGGACCTCTCTTTTCTTAACTGCATGTAAAAATTGAAAATTAAAAATGAACAGATAAAAACAACACATCTCTCTTCCCTGTTGGGTAATAAAATAAAATACCAAAAAACTAAACAAATCTGCTAAAAAACAATACAAGAATTCTAATGCGTCTCCAGTTGTCAGTTATGCAAAGTACTGAAGCAGTTGAGAACATAGGTTGTTCACTAAAATGAGAATTTAAAGTTCATTTTTAAATTTAAGGCTAGAGTAACCAAACTGAAAGCAGAGCCGACAGAGAATTTTCCCAGTTCGGCTATATTCACCTTAAATCGAAAATTCGTTTTAAATTCACCTTGATTTCTTACTTTAGTGACTAACCCTAAAAGATGGCTCGCAGATTGTGCAGTAATTCCACTAATAGTCAGGAAACATGCAATTGCATGAAAGAGCGATCCTTTGAACGATTTAGAATTAGTCACTAAACACAGAATTGTCAAGAGATTTGAAAAAATTTAAGCCAAAACAGCTAAAATTAGACAAATTGCCAGTTTCTGCTGCTTCATAAGCTCAGCTATTTTGGTGTAAAATGTGCAATTTCTTTAGCAGTTCTCCACATTTTGATGAATAAACATCAATAAATGTTCTGAACATTCCCCTCAATAAACAGGAATCAGCAAATAAAAAAAAGGGACTGTATAAAAATGTATCTGGTATACATTATTTTATTTTGCTAAATAAAATAAGGATATCGAAAGCACCATTACTGCAAACAATGTATTCCCCAACATCTGGTAAAATAAAGTTGGCACCCCCTAGCCTAAAATAAAACAAATGAAATCACTTATTTATCAATTCCACTGGTTCTCTCTAGGGAAGACTTGGGGAACTGCTATGCATGCGCAGCAATATTTATTCTTAAAGGACATTTCTTTTTATTCACAAAGCAAACTGATACGCAATTACCTCTTTAAAAATTCTCCAATAAAATGTTCCTTACCAAGTTAAGAAATAAAGCCTTCATTTTGCTCAGCAATAACCAATTATATAGAGATACAGTAAAGTTTTCATGATTCGCTTGATTGTGAGCAACTAAACTTGATGCAAAAGATACCTAAATAAGGAGCACAGTAGGCAGAATCGGCCAACCTTAGGGTGGACACACACCTTGCGCATGTTTATTGATTTAAACCACACAAAAAGAGACTTTTGATAAAAAATAAGGAGTTTAAATGAGATATTAACCCTTTCCTGTCTCAATAAACTCTCACAACCTGAAAGGTTCCTGGCTCCTATATGAACACATTGATTTAAGAAGAAACCTGCTAATGTGTGGCCCTGCAGACTCTGGGGAAAACGTAGTCCACAAGAGTTGGAGTACCAAGTAACCAGATGTATGGTGTTTAGGATTTCTTAGTTACAGACCGGACTTAAAGATACCCCCATGTCAGTAAAGAAGACCAGTAAGGGGCTGTGTCATTTTGAAAGATCCCTGGCTTCATGTGCAACCACCAAGTAATCATTGGAGAGTTCTGACATCTTACACACAGGGTTGGCTACAAACCATGACCTAGAACAGGGATAGGCAACCTTTGGCACTCCAGATGTTGTGGACTCCATCCCCCATAATGCTCTTACATCAATAATGCTGGCAAAGCATCATGGGAGGTGTAGTCCAAATCATCTAGTGCAGATGGTTGCCTATGACTGACCTAGCACTCTCTCTTTAGTGCGCTGTAATGACGTTCGCCGTGTTTGTATACAAATGACATCACTTGTTCTCATGACGTCACCTGGGTGAGGTAGAGCTCCGGATCGAAGTGTACGCCATCGATATCGGTAGGCTCGAGCAGCCTCTCGCCACCTTTGCCCTCCTCTGTTATCCCATAGTAAAGCTTCAGCATTCCGTGAGCCTTCCTCCTCTTGGCTACTTCTTCGTCCTCAGCTGCTGCTGCTACTGCAGCGGCCGCCGCCATCTTTCTTCGTCTCCTTCAATGTAGAGTGTGCGCATGCGCGGTGTAACTACGCTTTGACAACTCGTACAGAGCCACAGTCCAATGGGACCGCGCCCAGTGCGCATGCGTACAATGCAAGCTGAAGGACTGCAGCCCTGAATAGGATTCACTTTTATTCACTCATTATAACATTCTTACCATCATTATTGCTCTGAATTATGTTTTCCTTGTTATTTATTTTCCTGCGTTCGGGTGATTTTAATGTGTCTAAAAGAAAAAAGTGAGCCCAGTTTTATAAAATATTTAAATAAATATTTAACAAAAAAATCAAAATAAATTCGTGTTGATTTAATCTATTTTCATTACTGCCGCTGTGTGGACTAGGTTCCCATTATCATTAGGCATTAAAATGGCTACATAGCATAAATAAATAAATATATATGTTTTATGTCCTGAACTAAAACGTTGACTTTTCTTGACACAGCAATATAATAAAGGGATTTTGCAGCAAAGACCCAGAGTGCTGGTATGTATTGGTTCTATGTGCAGTGTGTTACCGAGAAACGGGCATCTAAATAGCTAGAGTTGTTTAAAGGGACACTCCAGGCACCCAGACCACTTCTGCCCATTGGAGTGGTCTGGGTGCCAACTCCCACTACTCCTAACCCTGCAAGTGTAATTATTGCAGTTTTTTATGCTTGCGCTGCGCAGAACAAATTCAGGGCCTTTTTCTAATGCCAGAGCTCTTCAGCGGGCTCTGCGCATTGAACTAACATGCTCACTTTGAGAGGTGGCGTGCTTGTCATTAGTGATGACAAAACACACCCTCTCTGGCCCCGCCCCCTTCTTAGGGGGCCGCTCTGATTGAAAAATGCCCAGGCCTAATTTTTTTCCCAGTCCGGCCCTGTCTCTGTTTATGGGATATGCAGTGTGTACCTCTCCGTCACCGGTGTCCAATTCTCAGAAAAGAGAAGATAAAAGAGACAACCAATAGTGCTCACTGTTTGACAGTCTCAATATAAATTAATTAAAATCGTACTTACAAGTGGAGAGCAGACCGACTGCTCTTTGATATCAGAAAAAAGTGGGGAGTAGGTTAGCGCTAATAATATATAAAAAAGGCAGCAACCTAACAGAGGGTCACCCTCTAACCCTCTGGGATAAGGATGTACAGGTAAAAGGAGGAAAAAGGCTGCGCCAAAAATGACCTAAAAATACAGTGAAATAAGTCCCATAAAAAGTGAAGAAATAATAAAATAAAAAGTAAAAAGTGCTTTTAAAAAAAAATTGTCAATGTTTGTTGCACTGATTGAAAAATGCCCAGGCCTAATTTTTTTCCCAGTCCGGCCCTGTCTCTGTTTATGGGATATGCAGTGTGTACCTCTCCGTCACCGGTGTCCAATTCTCAGAAAAGAGAAGATAAAAGAGACAACCAATAGTGCTCACTGTTTGACAGTCTCAATATAAATTAATTAAAATCGTACTTACAAGTGGAGAGCAGACCGACTGCTCTTTGATATCAGCATAGGTGGATTAATCCCCACCTAGGATTTCTTGGGGTGCAGGAAACTTCCAGGGGTTATAAAACCAAAAAAGGTTAAAAAAAAAAAATAGAATGATAAAAAGCCAGGGTAGAATACAAATTATGTGTATATAAAAAAAGATAATTGGCACAAACAAATAACCAAAATACTTTTAATACAAAAATACACAATATAAAATTTCCATAACGCGTTTCGTCAACAGACTTTATCAAATGGAATAGTACTGGTTGTCCCTCTCTTTTATCTTCTATATAAGTGGAACCACTACAATATCCGAAGACCTCATCATTGCACTAATCTCCCTTAAGACCAATCGTAAGGACACAAGTTGGACTTTCTTTTAATTGGACTTTGACAATCTCTTATTATTTTTTGTGGCGCAGCCTTTTTATTGTTGTTTTTATTTCTCTTCCTATATTAGTTTGTCAAATGTTGTATTGTCTCTTAGTCCTAATGTACGGTTTAGTTTTACTTGTACCTTGTAACCATGGACAGCTCTGCAGAATAGGTTGGTACTTTATAGATACAGTATAATAACATGTATCATGAGATGCACTTAATACAATACTTCTCTATAAGAAAAGCCAGACAGCCACAGAGTCCATCGACCAATTCTTTGTACATTCCTCCCAACACTGTGATGCATTCAATTTGATAGGGGTGGGTCTATGGGGTTGTGCCAGCAACATCACTAGCATTAGTGGCAATCCTCAAAGAAGCAGCATTGCCTGGAAAGGAGAAGACTGTCTGAAGAAAAAGCCTCAGCCTATTTTTTGTTTTGGGCAGTATATGTGCAGAGTGTTTTTGAAAGAGTCCATAATCATAAAGTAGGTGACATGAACATTAAAAATACATTTATCAGCACGAAGAGTTGATACAAAACTTTGCAGTTTTAGTTGCCTTACTCAGCTTCTTATACCGCTGATTGTTTGAATAATTTTCCCTTTTGTTTTTTATTTGTAACTTACCATCTACCTACTGGGAACCCTAGAGGGGTTTTTAGTCGTTTCACTCCTACTTGCCTTACCTGTTGTGTGCTTAGACAATGCCCTCCAAGTCCCCAAGCTCGCCCACAGTCTTGCGCCGACTCTTTTCTCCTTTCAGAGTTCCAGGGTTATAGAGATCTTAATTCCTGCTTTTCAAAGCACAATGGTTTTGGGCTCTATATGGATGCCCCTAGGTTCACCTATAGAACCCATATGCACACTATCACTGATAGAGCCTGTCATATTATCTTGGTGGGCCTTACCAAGTCTTCCTCATTGTACTGACTACTTGCCGCCCCGTTGCACAATCTCAGCAAGGGCCGTGCTTCAGCTTTTGTGATGCCCAGGAAGCATTGGTACTGTAAAGCACACATTTAATTACATAAATTGATACGGGCTTGAACCAATAAGACAGTGTTAGCATTTGCAGCCCTCTCATGTTCAACCAGCAATGTTTTACACATTTTGTTTCGCTGCCATTAGCTATTTGTTTGCAATTGCTAGTACATGATGTGGTCGATCATGTTTTGTTAATGTTGCCGCTGTGTTGTCATTACTTGTCGCATGTCTGCCTAATACCTAATAAAAACAGATTGACAAAAAAAATAAATGCATCTATTTATTAATTTTTTCTCCCCATGTCTCAATTTCTATTGGTTATATAGTTGACATAAGCATAGTATAACATAGTGCATCAGTATTCAAATATCAGCTACCACGTATTATCATCGCCAACAGATTCCGTAGCACTTTACAATATTACTTGTCAACATATTCTTCCTCTAGTGCTCTGTGAAACCCCAACATCAACTTATACATTTGTGTGAGTTTTTGTGGTCATTGATTGCATTGTTATCCCAATTTCTTAGTTCACATGTAAGTTATTAATTTATTTTTAAGGTTAGTCTTTCTTTTAAACATCACTGATCTAACTAAATACAGAATGCCAATCCTTTGATCTATGTCACGATCATAGGCATTATTGTTGAATAATAATTAGTGTGCTGCAGCTCTGGTTTGTATTTGCCAATTACACCTCTCTATATTTGCCAAGACAGATTTAGGAAGAGGCAATTCTGAATACATTTTGGGTGTAGTTCACAAACCAGCAGGTTTATTCACTAAACTTCAAATGAAAGCAAATTAAAATCCAAATGGCAACATTTAGGAAAATATTTGGAGAGATTAGTGGTAAACTGCCAGGAATTCCAAGTGGAAAAAAAGATAAAGCTGTACTTTATACTGATGCATTATAAAGGCAGTGCAATAAAAATACTGCAAAAAAAAAAAGTGTCCCTAAGTGGGTTTTCTATATCAAGCAGAGATTCACCAATCATGAAACTCTCATTCTAGTCAAACAGATGTTACACAGTATAACACTAACCTGCAGTTTCTGTCATTACACAGGATGCCGAAGGATCGTATTGAACGGTATTACACACTGATAGGAGCCATACAGTCTATTATCAGTTTATACACAACCTGGTCCTCTATTTAGTGAATTGGACTTTGTATTGTTATTGGCTGAGCCACATAGAACACATGTGCAGTCCACAGCCCAGCTTATTCCAGCATCAAGAGAGAGCCTTAACTAATGTGCGAGTGTGTAGTGTGCACATACTTCATGCACATTATGGATGAAATTAATATAAGGCAGCCTGGAATAAATTGTTCAAGGCTTCCAGTGGACTCTCTTATAACTGCAGCAATGTGTACAGTTTGCTGCCAACAAAGCTCACTCTCAGAAATGTGCTCTAAGCAAAGTAATTCACTACGATTCAGAGTTCACTGAATAATCTAGAGAGTTTCAAATTTATGGCCAAAGAGTCTGAAATAAAAAAAAAACATTCAAACCCTCAAATAATGCTTTTAGTTCAGCTATTTTGAACCAATATTTAATACTCTCCTTGCATTAACAATTCACACTTCAATGAACAACAAATTAGGATGCCAGTTATCGACAGTTGAATTCAGTCAATAACACACTTAATTTAGCAAACTCTAAAATTTAAAGACTTCCTCTTCCTCCAAATAGATTCAAGCGGGGTTCAGCTCTACTTTTTCTGAAATTTATAAAAGCCAACAAATGCTTAAAAAGATAAAATAAAATGTTCAAAAGTGTAGCAAGGTGGGGGTTAAAGTAACACTGAGCACCAGAAGAACTTCATCTAAACAAAGTTGTTACAGTACTCAGATGCCCGTGGGCACACTCTTACCTTAAGGGGTTAAACTCTTGAATCTCCATTTTTAGAGTGCTGCTAGGCAGGGGTGCCACTGACCGTGTTCAACTGATGCTCTGAGCCAATCAGTGGCTCCCCATTTATAAAACTGGCTTGAAAAAGGTCAAGTCAGTTTTCTGAATGGGGTGTCTATGGTTGGCTCAGAGCATTAGCTGGCCACTCTCAGCCAATCAGTGGCGCAACTGGCCAGTGGCACTCTGCGCTTCCTGAAACTGAGATTTCAGAAGCCAGATGGTACCTTGAGGGAAGTTGAGATAGGCGCTGGAGGCAACTTTGGAGTTCAACCGTTCAAGAACAGTTTATGCCCTGAAGGCAAGAATGGGCCGTGGCACCATAACTAATTTAGATGGAGCTGTTATGGTGCCTAAACTGAACCTTTACAGGGACACTACAGTTTAATGTAGTGGTTCTGGTGTGGTGCATTGACACTGTCCTTGCAGTCTGCACATTGCAAACACTGCCCTTTTCTTATATATATACTACGCTTCCTCAGTCAGCTACTAAAGACCCTTCTCATTGCGGTCCTGCAATTTTTAAGCTGGTGAAATCTCCACATAGGCATGCATTGCGTAAATGCGGATTAGCGCAGAACAGTGATTGCCATGCATGAGCAATCACACCTCAGTACTTCCCCATGGAGTAGCATTGGATTGGCTTAAATAATTGTCACTGATGACGTCAGCTAGGGGAGAGCGTTGGCTGCAGGGAGACTGGCACTGTGAGAGAAGAGATGTAAGTAAATTACCAGATTTTACTAATTTCATGACGTAAAGTCATGATTTTATAAAGGACACGGAGGCGAGTATTATGCTTCTCTTTTTTTCCTCAGCAGCAAAAGGAGAGAGGTATTGTAAATATTCAAACAAAATTTAAATAACAGTTTACCCTAAAGGGTTAACCCTATACAGTCTATTAACCAATGAGAGTGTTCCTAGCATAATAGAGTCCCATGTGACCTTAAGCCACTCCTCTTTCTTTTGATGTTGTCGATGAACACTTCCTCAAACAGAAAACGACGTAACCAAAGATGTGCCAAACCGAGATTCCCAGGGTAATTCAGGCAACGGAGCTCCGAATATAACTGGCAACCTTCTGATTGAAAAACTTCCATAAGCAGACATGGACCAGGACGGCAACCCAATTAGGAAGCTGTAAGACAAGAAAAGGAATGGTAAAATCCGGACTTAGATATTGTTTTCATCTCACATAACGACCTTTGCTACCAGAAACTCCTCTGTCAGTTCATCACTAGTTATCAGGTGAAAACCAAATCACATTCTTACGCATTTCGTACCCATTATATGATAGATTATGCACAGGGAGGGCCTCACTTACCTGGATTGGGCGGGATAATACTCGCCGCCGTGTCCTTTATAAAATCATGACTTTACGTCATGAAATTAGTAAAATCTGGTAATGTTATTAAAGAACACGGAGGCTCCTATTATGCTAGTTCAAAGCTGTGTGATCACTGAAGAGGAAAAATGAGAAATCGGTTTGAAATAAAATTCTCGAAATGTAGATTCGTTGGACCAATCAGCTGCACGGAGGAGGTCTTCTAGTCTACAACCGATAGAAAAAGCCTTTGATGCCATAGCACCCCCCACTGAGTGCGCTCCGTACGTGGAGGTATCAATGCCAGACGACTCCATGATCCATTTAACCCAGCGAGCTATGGTAACTGTAGAAACTGGCTGGTAAGGTTGGCGGAGAGCCAGAAACAGATCTGGATTCCGGGAATCACGGTCCTTACTTCATATTCCTTGAGGCAGAGCACTGGACACAGATTGATGTTATGTGGAAAAGCTGGGTAGAATACTGATGCAATGGATGTCTTTGTCCGTCTCGATATATCGAAGGAGACGCCTTCTGGTGTAAAGGAGCGTTCCGTGAGATCCAATGCTCTGACATCCGAGACACGTTTACATGAGACTAGACATAACAGTGTCACCAATTTAGTTGTGAGTTGCTTGATCGAAAGATCCTCATTTTTTGGCCAATTTTCAAAAAGTCGAAGCACTAGGCCAACATCCCACAAGGTTGCATACTTAGGTCGTGGTGGACGTGCAAACTTGATGCCACGTAGGAGTCGACATACCACTGGGTGTTTTCCTGGCTGGAGTCTACTCCAGCCTTGATGGCCCGCCGAAATAGCTGATCTATACAGGTTGATTGTACGATATGCCAGGCCATGGTCAAAAAGTGAAGTAAGGAAAGTTAGAACCTGACACACACTTACAGATGCGGGATCCATGTGTTGTTCCATGCACCAACTATTCCATGCTTTCCAGGCATGTAGGTATGACCTCGTTCCTGGGGCCCAAGCCCCTGCCAGGAGTTCCAGAGTTGCTTGTGGAACATTTGGGATGTAGCAGGGTCCCCTGAGAGGAGCCATGCTAAGAGCTTGAGATGTCCCTGACGTAGAAGGGGGTATAAGTTCCCGTCGGAATCCAGTACGAGCTCGGGTGTCACCGGCAGTAATCTCGGGAGGTCTATGGACATTTCAATGAGTGTAGGGAACCAGGGCTGAGACTTCCAAAACGGGGCTATGAGGATCAAGGATGTTCGGTGACGTCTGAGATGCAGTAGAGTGCGTGCAATGAGGGAGAAAGGAGGAAAAGCGTAATGGCGGGTATTCGGCCACGGTTGGAGGAAAGCATCCGTCGCTAGAGCTTCCGGATCTGGTCACCAGCTGAAAAACTTTGGCAACTGTGTGTTCAAGCGTGATGCGAACAGATCGATGTCCAAGGGGCCCCAGAGTGATTGTAAATGGCTGAAGACGACAGGATTCAGTCGCCGGCATCTTGTAGGTGTCTGGAATTCCAATCCGCCACAATGTTGGACATCCCCGGAATGTACTCTGCTTGTACCGAGATGTTGCGGTCCAGACAGAATTGCCAGAACTCTTTCGCTAGGTCCGCTAGTATTGTTGACTTCGTGCCCCCGAGGTGGTTGATCTAGCGGACCGCTGACATGTTGTCCATGCGTAACAGAATGGAGCAATTGGTCGATATACTTAAAAGACTCCCTAGGGCAAATGATCCGGCTAGCAGTTCGAGACAGTTGATGTTTAGTCCCTGTTCCTCTAAGGACCACTTTCCTCCGGTGGAGGTAGCTCCGCAGTCCGCACCCCAGCAGAGCATACTTGCATCGGATTCTACTATGATGTCTGGGGTGGTGCCGAAGATCGCTCGGCCGTTCCACGCTTCCATGTGTTGAAGCCACCACTTGAGTTCCTCTTTGGCGCTGCAGTCGAGAGGAACAGAGTCTGAGTATGAGTGCCCCAAGCGAAGGTACTTGGCTTTCAGTCGTTGGAGTGCTCTGTAATGCAGAGGGCCGGGGAATATGGCCTGGATTGATGCTGAAAGGAGGCAGACAATCCTGGCCAGCTGTCTCAAGGTAAGAACAGGACGTGCTAAGGTCCGCCTGATTTCCTTTTTGATAGATTTGACTTTGGCTGTTGGGAGTAGGAGTGCTCCGTTCACAGCATCTATGGTGAATCCCAGGAATTCTATGGATTGAGAGGGTTTGGTGACCAACTTCTCCCAGTTGATTAGAAAACCCAGGTTTTCTAGTAGAGTCCTTGTCCAGGAAAAATGTTCGTGGAGTATATGAGGGTTCTGTGCCATTATGAGGATATCGTCCAAGTATATTATGAGTCGAACTCCCCTGCTGCGTAAGAGGGCGACTACTGGTTTCAGGAGCTTTCTGAAGCACCATGGTGCCGATGATAGGCCGAATGGTAGGCATTTGAAGCGCCATAAGGTCCCTTTCCATTGGAACTGAAGGAAATTTTGGCATTCGTCGGCCATCGGGACCGTGAGGTACGGGTCCTTCAAGTCGAGTTTGACCATCCAGCCCCCATAAGTAATAGGTCTCTGAGAGAGTGTATCCCTTCCATCTTGAAGTGATGGTATGTGACAAACATATTTAGGGGTCGTAGGTTGATGACTGGGCGGGTGCCGCCGCCTTTCTTGGGGACTAGGAAGAGGTTGCTTAAGAAACCTGGTGTTAGAGGGTGAACTTCTGAAATTGCACCCTTGGAGACTAGGGCCTGGAGAAATCTGGTCCTGGTCGTGGTGGGGAAAAACATGCGGTTGGGGGGCTGCATTTGAACCGGGTATTGTACAAAATCTATCGAGTAACCTTGAACCGTGTGAAGGACCCATGCATCCGCAGTGAGCCTGCGCCATGCGTTGATAAAGTGACACAGTCTGCCCCCCCACCATAGTCAATGAGGCCAAATGCCGAGGCATTTGACTTACCATAAGGTCGTCGGCCATAGGAAGAACCTCTGGGTCCTCGAGACTGCCATGGTCTGCCCCGAACTGGGAAGAACAGTGTGGTAGTTCTGATCTCAGGCGGTGTAATCCTGGACTGTGCGGGGCCTCGATAGCCCCGGTATGAACCCTGGGGTGATCGGCCGGGCAGAAGGCCCTGATATCAGCCGGCCCCGCCAAAAACTCTCTGGTGGAACACTCGTTTCATATTGGCTTAAACTTTATCAAGTGCCGTAAAGGTGCCTACATAAGTGCCCAACTCCTTGACAAAACTATCACCAAATAGGAGGGCTTTTGCCTGGGGTCCAGGCTCTGAAATAGCTAGGTTCACTAGCTTGGGTTCTATTTTTATCAGAATTGCCTTGCGCCTTTCAGTGGCTACTGCCGTATTGGCGTTGCCCAGTAGGCATACGGCTGGCTGTATCCACCCCCTGAGGGCTTCCAGATCCAAAGGTGTATCACCTGTCAGTGCCAGTTCGACCATGTCAAACATTTTTGCAATTGGTCCCAGCACATCCAGGACCTTATCCTGGCAATTCTGCCAGGCAAAGTCCAGGCCTTTTTTGGCTTTCCAACCAGATTTCCCCAAAAATTGGGCAATCTTTGGGTCCACGTCCGGGGTGGCGCATGCCATATCGGGGATAGTGGGCCGTGGGCATTCTGCCCGGAGTTTGCTACGTGTCACCTTGTCCAGTGGTTTCCTGATACGAGCAGCGATGTATTTCGCTACGTGCTCCAGTGGGTACCACTCCGAGGATCTCGGGTGTTGTAAGGTGTCGGGGTCAAAAAGTAGTTCGCCCTGCGGGTCAACCAGGGCGGACTCATTCCTCATCTTTGGGGTCTGTTCCCATACCAGTTAAGGAACTGTGTTCCGGAAGATAAGTGCTGGGATCATCTGAGTCCTCCTCATCGGACTCGCTCTGTACCTCCTCTTGCTCCGACTCAGATTCGGAGGATTCAATGAGGGCTCTCGCCTTTTCCAGTTCCTCACCGATTTTGCCCGGTGGGGGGCTCTTAGTTGGGGCGCAACCACATGTTCTTTGACAGGACGTACCCTGTCCGTCTGTAATGTTTTGGAGGTATTGTCGTCCAAGTGTCAGGACTTTTTTGCGGCTTTACGCCCACTAGGGGCCACCGGTTTATTCTCAGGGGGGTTATTAGTGGTAGTAGGTGGCAGCTGAGTGGATTTCAGCGCCATGGAAATGGAGTGCGAGATGTTGTCTGACATGGCCCCCATAGCGTTAAAGATGGCCTGTGTCACGGACTTTGTCATAGCAACGTCCAGGAGAGAGTGTAACTCCTCAGAGTCCATTTGCTCCTGTGACATTGCAATGGCTGCCGGAGTTTTGGACTGGGTAAGGGGGTCAGGGGTTATGGTAGCATTGGTGACAGAGCCAGCAATCTCAGACATTTTATTTGATTGCATGGTCAGAACTATGCTAAATGACAGGCAGAAAATAACAGCTTAAATAGGGCACTATGTGTTGTAGAAGGGAGTAAAACAGTATATTAGTTGTTTAAACAAGCCAAGCAACAGCTAAACAGGCTCCTGTGTAAACTTAATAAGCACAAAAAGATTAATAGAGCAAGCTCACCGAGTGTTCCCTCAGGAATAAGGTCCTGGGGAGCACCGGTGACTTGCCCAGCAACACTAGTTAACTCCCACCCCCTCAGGCGAGCGTTATTGGTCGCGCTAGTAAAAGCGCGGCAAACTCGCCAACTGCAAGATGGCCGCCGCGATGCGCACTCGCCGTGTGCGCATGTGCGATCAGCACTAGCCACGGCTGGCGCTGTGACCCGCCGGGAGGAAAGGTACCCGGTGTGTGAGGGGAGCCTCAGGTAAGAGGCAGTAACACCGCAATGAAAAAGAGAACGGTCGGAAAATAAACAAACACAAATTAAAGAAACAGTAAGTCAATACAGTTAGATATAGTTATCAATGTACCAAAAGTGTAAACAGAGGGTAATTAGCCCAAACAGTGCAAATTACCCATACAATATTTTCAATAATGACAGGAGAAACACAAAATTTACTTAGCTGAGGAGGCAGCAGCAAAAGAAAGAGGAGTGGCTTAAGGTCACATGGGACTCTATTATGCTAGGAACACTCTCATTGGTTAATAGACTGTATAGGGTTAACCCTTTAGGGTAAACTGTTATTTAAATTTTGTTTGAATATTACAATACCTCCCTCCTTTTGCTGCTGAGGAATAAAGAAAGAGAATAAGCATAATAGGAGCCTCAGTGTCCTTTAATAAAATCTTCATTATCAATATTTTTCAGGGTACTCAATCTAAAAAGGCAGGGAAACCCTAACATTAGAAATACATGCCTGTATTTCTGTTAGGATGGTCATTTAATAACAGACAAAACTGCCATCTTCTACTCTCCTATCCCAGGGCAGTGGAATAGAAATTTAAAAGCAATTAATTTGGGGGTCCATAAGGACCCCCTTTGCCAAGATAGGGATTTGCACAATGGTCTTACACACTTCCTCACAAACGCACATTATCTTATGGGTTATAATATAGACCAAGGCATCGCCTATTAATATAGGCTCCCAGTAATTACATGCTGGCTGATACCCAGTCCTGTGGCATTAATAAAGATCCTGCTCGTAACAAGTTACCATGCTGGGAAATGCCCAGTTTCTATTCATGAATGCATCAGTGACAGATTGCATCATTGACCAACCTCTCATGTCCCTGCAAATTGATGTGAAAAAAATCCCTCCCCACCTTGTGTTTCACTCCATCCCTTTTGTGTCTTTCCAGTCACTCTCACTAAGGCATGGAGTCTGGACTTTGTTTAGCAACTTTTGAAGACAAGGTTTGGGTGTATTTTTTTGTTTTGTTTTTTTGTAACCTGCATTAAGTCTTTGTTTTTTCCTATAAGCATATTATCTTCATAGCCAGAGCTGTGATGCTGATGTAAAGGAGAAATGGCTACACACACCCCATGTATTTTTTAGCATTTTAGCAGCGCTCACCGCCTGCTGTCACCTTGGCAACTAACCATCCCTTCTTCATAGACTTGCCCCTGCAGTCTGCACACTGCCCAATGTGTGCGGAACGCCTGCCGAACGAGTGACAATGCCTCTTTGTGAGATTTTTTTTTTTAAAGAAAAAAAAAAAGAGATCGTGGAGATCGTTGTGTTCTGCCCTCCCCCCAATATAGTCACCCCTGTCCTCTTAGGCTATTTTCTATTTTTGGAGAGCGGTACCTGAGAGCAACATAGTTTGGCAGGCAGTGATTGGTGAAGAGTGGCTTCTAAATGGCTATCCCGCCTGGCAGTGTTATTGTTAAACCATTATTCCTTGATTGTGGACAATTTTTTTATAAAAAAAACAAAAACAAGAAACTACCTTTCGATTGTCTGTGTAAATGTCAAATCAGTATGCATGTATGTTAGTGAGCATGTGTGTCAAACCAGTGAGTGTCAAGTCTTTAATTTCACACAATGTATCACAAGGAGCACCAGTTTGTTCACTTTATTTTGGTATTCTTAACCAAAGCCTTTTAATCAAGTATGAGTGAGTATTTTAACAAAAAAATAAAATAACAAATAGTTATAATTTGGCTTTGATTTTTCCATAACTCCTTCATGACCGAACGGTTTTATAAATTCCATGCATTTGTGATTGAGTTTTTCGGTCTTACACTGTAACACTTGATCTATAAGTACATGTATACATATCTTTTTTAAA
Organism: Pelobates fuscus; assembly: GCF_036172605.1. Lineage (NCBI taxonomy): Eukaryota > Metazoa > Chordata > Amphibia > Anura > Pelobatidae > Pelobates > Pelobates fuscus. The sequence goes on along the minus strand of NC_086328.1, from coordinate 88,267,412 downwards.
AGGACAGATAGTGTTAAAAATAAAATAAAATAAATAACCCTATTGCCATGTGCAGCACAATTTTTTTGTTTATAACAAAATTCTACCCCCCCACTCCACCATCTTCATTAAAAATCATATGGAAGTGTGGTATAGTGGTTGTGATTTCCACCAAGAGTGGAAGATCCATATTGCTTCCATTCACTCAGTATATTTGTTTTTCCATCTCATAATTCAGTAATGCTGGGCTGGGCATATTGCTATGACAAAAACAGATGCGCTGAAGAAGCCTACGTGTTTTGTTTCCAGTACACTACTGCTACAGGATTGCAGTAAAATAATATTCAAATATTACCTATTGATTAAGAGGTCTAGATATGTAAAAATGGAAAGAAAAACTTATATATATATATTTTTTAAGGTTTCTACTTTACTCCAGAGCTCTGGTATGCACTGTAGAGCTGAAATCTATTCATCCACAACTCAAGAATCAGTACATGTTACTGAAAGTCTTGCTTCCAAAATAAAGCTAAGATCTATTTAATAATAAAAAAAAAATTATATATATATATATATATATATATATATATATATATATATATATATATATATAAATAATGATTGAAAACACTTCTAGTTTCAGGAAGTAAAGGAATTTCATATAAGAATACCAAGGGGCAACGAGGCACATAGCATGTGTAGAACCATTATTGCTAACTTTTACAGAGCCAATAATGTCAATAAGCCCCTTGTATACAACTGGCAAATGCACAAAAAAACCATAACCCCATCTAACACCCGGAGGGTTAGACCAACAACTTGCTTGAATATTGAGAAATGGCCGTCTGTTGACAAACACTGATCCAAGCACACAACCAAAGCAGGAGATCCAACGTTACGAATAAAGAGTTTATAAAAGCTTTAAAAACTCAAATGTCTTATTAACGGCTGGAGTGCATTAAATTACATATCAACAGAGTAGTGATGAAAATTCGAATCACATGTGTAGGGATAGGCACAGTCTGGTGCAAATACTTTTTAACATACACCTTGAAAATACTGTTAATGTGTAATAATAATAATTTCTTCCACTTATGCAAAGAAAAGGGTATGTAAGGCAAACTGCAGATATTGTTCAAAATGTATTGGCTCCAAGCAAAGGAGGCACCTCGCCTCCCCCCAATTAAAATACACGCTACAAAATAAACCCAGAACAAAGCCATATGCTGCTCCTATGTGATCTTTAAAACATTGAAAGACTCTAAGCATTCCTAATACTGAAAAATGGGGCAAATCATTACAGATGGCTGTAAATGCTATAAAATCATTAAGCACAGAGCTCTTAAAGAATCACTTGACATGTTGCTGGTATAATACGTGTACATTAGCAGGTACACTTGCTGGAAAAAAAAAGTAAAATGGAGGAATGGGAACAGATTAAGCAAGTTAAGACTGACTAATTAACAAACAGGGTAACCATTCAGCAGAAGAGAAGTTACAACTGGGCCTCCACAGAGCACACAATGAAAGTATTAAGATGTGATGGTTATTATGAATATTCTGCTCCCCACCCCAGTTTAAAGAAAGTGTGCATCAAAGACCCTCCCCAAATCATGTCATTCTGAACTAAAAAAAATGTTGTTTCATACATTTTAAACAGTCCTGCTTTTTATTTAAAGCTGTGTTATAGGAATATAGCTATACATGTTTTTTTCTCACTTTTTCTTATGTCTGAGTTTTTTTCATGGCAAATGTTTGTTTCAACCAAGAAAAGCAAAGTGGAAGACTGCGGAAGAAAAATAGATCATGCCACTTTACTCATTCCTTCTTTTTGATGGAGGTATAAGATGAGATGGGAGGTCTGTTGGGAGCTCATGACCTTCTAATTTTACTCTTATTAGATGATTTGCCAGTGCAAACTCTTCATCGTCAAGCAGCCCATCATGGTCAACATCTGCCAGTTTCCAGATCTTCCCCAGCACCGTGTTGGGAAGTTTAGATTTCACCATCTCTTTCTTGGCGCTGGCACCTGTGATCTTGCCATTAACTGGTGACAATGTATAAAATATTTCATCATATGTTGGCTTGTCCTTTGCCACCACCCATTCAATGTCATCAATGCCCTCTCCAGCTCCTTCACCATAGCCGTGACCAAAGGGCCCATTCTTAGTACCCTCAAATGCACCTCCTTTGACATCTTGGTGGGTCATCTGAGACTCTTCTTGCCGCACCAAAACCATCAGTCGAGCAATGTCATTTGCTAACATGTCATCTATTGTGTCCAGAAGTTTTGGCTTTAGGCTCTGGAACTTGGAAAAGTCCTGAGTCATCAGTATCTCCTACAAATAAGAGACATAATAATAAATTTAATGTGTATTAAAACTGTATAATCAATTTTAAAATATATAAAAAGTAACATGCTTAACTATTTTGTATCGTCCTAATACTAAAACACCCAAATTGGCAAAAACAAGGGGGTGAAATTTACTTTTTTAGCATATGAATAAAGACATGCTGAATAACCCACCCCCACTGGTTGTACTAAAACACAAAAAAAACTATTATATATATTTTTTTATAAGTTTCCCCTTTCTTAATTCTTTATTTAGCAACAATAGAAAGAAACCAAGGTTAAGAGGGTAGTGAGAAAATCCAGTCATTTTAGATATTAAATAGGTTGAAACAGATGTAGAGGTTTACTGCCAATTTAACCAATTATGTCTTGTATTGGGGGAATAGCATTTTTCAGCTATCCTGTGACTAAGACCAGATGTGCTGCTAAAGTGATTTTACTGAGATTTTTTATAATTTATGTGAATGGCTAGATAGCTAAAAGTATTTTAGCAGTTCCTAGAACTGCAAGATCAAACATAGTAAAAACCCCACTGGTTTATGCAAATTCACAATTTACTGTTGTGCATCACCTACATAGTAGGACACTAGAACACGTCTGCTTGAGCAAAACAATCCCTAGAACTTATGTTTCTAAAATCATCAAAATATAAAATCCCTAGAAATTATGTTTCTAAAATCTGCAAAAAAGTGCAGACAGGCGTCATGTTTCAGACTTCAGTGTACATTTATGTCAGCACCCTTAACGATGGAGCACAGTTTTAAAAAATATGGCATTGAGTTGTGATTCAAAAGGTTCCACAACTAGAAACCATGTACATGTACACAAACACACACAAATAGTGCATTATAAAATCTTTAAGGTTCTTCACCGCACCAATTTTTTTTTTAAACAAATTCACTTTTGGGTGAAGGAAAAATCCTCCAAAAACATAAAAAAACAACAACCATTTGATCTATTACATTAACTAGGAGGGAATATCTTGTAGATATAACTGTAGATGGCAGTAGTCACTGCCATACTGGCTAGAAGTGGATAATAGCATATAATGTGTTTTAATAGCAGAACTTTACAGTAGTGTTGCATACCTGCATTTTCTTGATGCTGGGGAAGTCTCCAGGGGAGATTTGATGCTCTTTCTCAACCTTCAGGTAGATTTCTCCCAGATTGTTAATTAGTTCTTTCTTCTTGTTATCCTTTCCAAATACATTTGGCATTTCTTTTTTTAAAGCACTTATGATATAGGCATGGACCTTAAAGGGTGACAATTGATATAGAAGTGTGAAAATTTGGCATGTTGGCCTATGACAAGAGAACATTAAAGACCACTTCACAGACAAAATTATGAAGAAAATAAAAATCACTGTTTAGAACATATACCCTCGATGAATACATACATGCATTTTTCATGGGGTATATCTTAAAATACCTTGCAACTGCTGCAGTTCTTACAAAAATCAAGCTAAAGTGCTTTATGGGTGTCATTATATTTGCATTATATATTTGTTATTTTATTAAAATGAAAGTGCATACTTACATCACTTGCAATAATTAAAAATCCACCAGTACATATGTGAAAATAGTTTTTACTGCCAAGTGTAATCTTAAGGAGAAGTAGGCATATGGGAGATGTAGAGAGATATATTTCTCGGCATACCATAGCTATCTGACTCTCTAGCATCAGGCTATTTTTTTTCTTTTTTTGTAGATTGTTATCTTTGGAAACCTTATGCAATCGGCAGAGTTTGGAAAGGTTCCGTTTCAGTGGCCAAGATAATGTATCCACAATCTATAAGTCAAAAGCATTTCACAGATGGGCAAACTACAGATAGCATGGACAGAAGAGAACAAAAACTGAGGCACCCAGATAATGAGACCTTTTACCAGCGTTATGGCTTCCTTGGTGCTGCTCAACTCTGAGATGAAGTAGTCTGGGTGACTAGACTGTCCCTTTAAATGAACACATGGAATGGAGGCTAAGGAGAGTCGTCTTTTGTCTGTTTTCCATGCAAAACAAAGTCCACTAAATGAACACTAACTGTTAAGAGGGAATGGGTTTTGGTAGTGCAAGTACATCTGATGATGTGAATTATGATGTTTATAAATTATATGCAACAGAATTCTATATAATAGAAAATAAATATATGAAGTAATTTTACCTTGGCTAATCTAGCTCTCTTTATGAGGTCATTCAGCTTGCGTACAGCAGCATTTCTGGGTAGTGACTGGATATCCTTGAATAGGTCCTGCTCCTCTGCTTCAAACAGTTTGCGATTGTCAGGGATAAGCAGAGGGTGTGACCAAAATGAACCAATGTATACCCGAACCACTTCAGGTGTGTTAATAATCTTGCCAAGAGACCACATAAGGGCCCCATACACCCTCATTAGTTGCTGGGTCTCAATCTGGTCTGCTTTGTTGAGTACCACACGAATTTTGTCTTCATGATTCTTCAGTGCTTTGATGACATCGGAAAATTCATCAGAAATGTCCAACTTGTGTGCATCAAAGAGTAGAATAATACGATCTACCCGCTCAGCAAACCACTCCAGAACTGCTGCAAAGTCATAACCTGAAAAACAACAATATGGTTATGTGGAGACTATTTTATAATCTTTAGACCTGCCACTAACGATGCCATTCAATTGCTTTAACATGTTTAGCTCTTCCTAGTTCCGGAGGTAACATTTGATGCACAAAACTGTATGCTAGCAATCTAATGTTGGTTGCTACGAAGCAGAGAGTATATTCTAATATATGGTTGCTGCAACAAAATAATTTGATTGGCACAGCATTGTAGCCATTATTGTCCAACACATTTTATATTACATATATAGAAAACCTTGCAGACCACAAAGACCTTTAACCCCTTAAGGACCAAACTTCTGGAATAAAAGGGAATCATGACGTGTCACACACGTCATGTGTCCTTAAGGGGTTAACTAAACGTCGGCACTATTGTCGACTTAAAGGGACACTATAGTCACCTGAACAACTTCAGCTTAATGAGGTTGTTTAGGTGAGTGCTACAGCTACCCGGAGCCTTTTTCTTGTAAGCACTGTATTTTCTGAGAAAATGCAGTGTTTACATTGGAAGCTTGGAACACCTCTTGTTGCAGTCAATCAGACGGCCACCAGAGGGACTTCCGAGTTCAGAGGCCCTAAAAAGGCCTCTCGTCCGATGCATTCTGGGTGAATGCATCAGACGGGCTATCAGCACACAAAGCACTGTGAACGCGCTTTGTGTGCTGACAGCCTGTCAGCACTGCTGTGGGCGTGGCTTCAGCTGACAGCTGAAGCCCGAACCCACAGGGATGCTGTCTGGCCACAATAGTGGTTGAAGGGGGGGGGGGGGGGGGGACGGACCTACTCTCCTCCCCCCCCCCCCCGGCCCCCACCCCTGAGCGGTGAGTGGGGGCCCTAAAAATAAGGGTGGCACATACTGCCCCCCCGGCCCCCACCCCTGTGCGGCCGGTGGGGGCACTAAAATTATCAATAAGGGGGGACCTATTGTCCCCCCCCCGGCCCCCACCCCTGTGCGGTGGGTGGGGGCCTTAAAATAAAAAATAAGGGGGGGACATACTGCCCCCCCCCCGGCCCCCACCCCTGTGCGGCGGGTGGGGGCCCTAAAATTCACAATAAGGGGGGGACCTACTGTCCCCCCCCGGCCCCCACCCCTGTGCGGCGGGTGGGGGCCCTAAAATTCACAATAAGGGGGGGGACCTACTGCCCCCCCCCCGGCCCCCACCCCTGAGCGGTGGGTGGGGGCCCTAAAATTCACAATAGGGGGGGACCTACTGTCCCCCCCCGGCCCCCACCCCTGTGCGGCGGGTGGGGGCCCTAAAATTCACAATAAGGGGGGGACCTACTGTCCCCCCCCGGCCCCCACCCCTGTGCGGCGGGTGGGGGCCCTAAAATTCACAATAAGGGGGGGGACCTACTGCCCCCCCCCCCGGCCCCCACCCCTGAGCGGTGGGTGGGGGCCCTAAAATTCACAATAGGGGGGGGACCTACTGTCCCCCCCCGGCCCCCACCCCTGTGCGGCGGGTGGGGGCCCTAAATACAAAGGGGGTGGGGACCCTAGTTAACCCCCCCCCCCCCCCCCCACAAAAAAAAAAAACTTATCTCCCTACCTACCCCCCTCACCCTAAAAATAATGAGGGGGGACCATTAACTAAAAACCTGTAAAAAAATGAGATAAAATCAACTTACCATTTGATGTTTTCTTTCTTCTAAAATCTTCTTTCTTCAGCCCCAAAAAAGGCCAAATAAAAATCCATAATAACCGACGCAATAAAAAAAAAAAAAAAAAAACCCGAGCGCAAAAAAAATAATCCATCTTCACCCATGGAGGGCTCCGCGCAGACTGAGCTCCGCAGGGCGGGGGAAGGCTTATAAAGCCTTGCCCCGCCCTGCAATTAGGCTAAGAACACTCTGATTGGTGGGTTTAAGCCAATCAGAGTGCTCTTTGTCATTTTACAAGCGTGGGAAAGTTCTTTGGAATTTTCCCACGCTTTTAAAATGACACAGAGCAATGTGATTGGATGGCTTGAAATCCATCCAATCACAGTGCTCTTTGTCATTTTACAAGCGTGGGAAAGTTCTTTGGAATTTTCCCACGCTTGTAAAATGACACAGAGCACTGTGATTGGATGGATTTCAAGCCATCCAATCACATTGCTCTGTGTCATTTTACAAGCGTGGGAAAATTCCAAAGAACTTTCCCACGCTTGTAAAATGACACAGAGCACTGTGATTGGATGGCTTGAAATCCATCCAATCACAGTGCTCTGTGTCATTTTACAAGCGTGGGAAAATTCCAAAGAACTTTCCCACGCTTGTAAAATGACAAAGAGCACTCTGATTGGCTTAAACCCACCAATCAGAGTGTTCTTAGCATAATTGCAGGGCGGGGCAAGGCTTTATAAGCCTTCCCCCGCCCTGCGGAGCTCAGTCTGCGCGGAGCCCTCCATGGGTGAAGATGGATTATTTTTTTTTGCGCTCGGGTTTTTTTTTTTTTTTTTTTAATTGCGTCGGTTATTATGGATTTTTATTTGGCCTTTTTTGGGGCTGAAGAAAGAAGATTTTAGAAGAAAGAAAACATCGAATGGTAAGTTGATTTTATCTCATTTTTTTACAGGTTTTTAGTTAATGGTCCCCCCTCATTATTTTTAGGGTGAGGGGGGTAGGTAGGGAGATATTTTTTTTGGGGGGGGGGAGGGTTAACTAGGGTCCCCCCCCCTTTGTATTTAGGGCCCCCACCCACCGCTCAGGGGTGGGGGCCGGGGGGGGACAATAGGTCCCCCCCCCTTATTGATAATTTTAGGGCCCCCACCCGCCGCTCAGGGGTGGGGGCCGGGGGGGGACAGTAGGTCCCCCCCCTTATTGATCATTTTAGGGCCCCCACCCGCCGCTCAGGGGTGGGGGCCGGGGGGGGGGACAGTAGGTCCCCCCCCTATTGATCATTTTAGGGCCCCCACCCGCCGCTCAGGGGTGGGGGCCGGGGGGGGGGACAGTAGGTCCCCCCCCTTATTGATCATTTTAGGGCCCCCACCCGCCGCACAGGGGTGGGGGCCGGGGGGGGACAGTAGGTCCCCCCCCCTTACTGATCATTTTAGGGCCCCCACCCGCCGCTCAGGGGTGGGGGCCGGGGGGGGGGCAGTAGGTCCCCCCCCTTATTGATAATTGTAGGGCCCCCACCCGCCGCTCAGGGGTGGGGGCCGGGGGGGGGACAGTAGGTCCCCCCCCTCATTGATAATTTTAGGGCCCCCACCCGCCGCACAGGGGTGGGGGCCGGGGGGGGGACAGTAGGTCCCCCCCCTCATTGATAATTTTAGGGCCCCCACCCGCCGCACAGGGGTGGGGGCCGGGGGGGGACAGTAGGTCCCCCCCTCATTGATAATTTTAGGGCCCCCACCCGCCGCACAGGGGTGGGGGCCGGGGGGGGGACAGTAGGTCCCCCCCCATTTATAATTTTAGGGCCCCCACCCGCCGCACAGGGCGGGTGGGGGCCCTAAATTATTATTGATAATTTTAGAAAGCGAGCTGAGCTGTCAGTCAGACAGCTCAGCTCGCGAACGCGCATTCCGCGCACATGCGCGGTAAAGCGCTCAGGTTCTTCATAGGGCGGCATTCAATGCCGCTCTATGAAGAACGCGATTGGTCCAGCGCGAAGCCGTCCCATTGGGCCCCGCGATTTCGTCATTTTGACGAAAAAGGGGGCGCGGCCTAGCGGGGAGCTCGGCGCTGGAACGGAGGTAAGTTTTTAATATAAAAACACCGATTTTTTTTTTTTTAATGAATGAAAGTTCATATAAAAGCAAGAAGGAAGGCTGGGGGACCTGTCTTTCTTGCTTTTATATGGTGACTATAGAGTCCCTTTAATAGCCTTCTTTGAAAGCTTTTAGTATGACTCTCCACTATAATAGTGTACATTATACTGTGTTTTTTTTTTTTTATAACCATGTACCTCCCATTAACTAGTAGCACCAACATCAGCGTTGCCCCATCAGTGACATTGAGCGAGGTATGAAGGCAATCAGTGCAGAGGGGGGAAGGGGCTTGAATTTTTTTTGTTTAATATCTTTTTATTTAGAAAGGAGAGTCCATTCATTAACTTTGTAAAGAGATTCGCATATCAGTGTAGTGCGGGACTTCCAGGTCTGCGTCAATTAGAAGTAAAACTGTGGAACGTGCAGGTTCCGTAAACATATAAGTAACATGTGAGACAGCCACTAGAGGCTGGATTAACCCTCAATGAAACATAGCAGTTTCTCTGAAACTGCTATGTTTTTTGAGCTGCAGGGTTCAAACAAGAGGGACCTGGCACCCAGACCACTTCACTGAGCTAAAGTGGTCTGGGTGCCAATAGTGATCCTTTAATAGCAGCATTGAGTAATTGTCTTGAACATTACTGGGGCTTGTTCATATTCAGATACAGGCCTGCATTGGCTTGGGATGTCAATAATAAGTACTATTATATAAATACATTTTACTACATAGTGAATATTCTAGAGATAGCCTCTTTTGCGTTGGTTACACTGCATTGTTACAAACTATATATCCATTTGGTTGCATCGTCTAGTTCTAGTGCTTTGTTGTTTTAACATATTCTGGACACAGGACTCTTTTCTCTAGACAATTGAGCCTCTATAATATTTTTACCATATCCCAGCATGTTAGTTGCTATGGCTACAAGCTGGAGAGCACGCCGCCGCTCAGGCAGGCACACAGAAGGCCAGTTTTTGGCACACACGCCAAAAAAATGGCTTATTGCAAGGTATAAGTACACATTTTTTTCTAATATTTAAAAGTTTTTTTGCATATATAACAAACTTTGACCATTTTTTAAAAAAACACATCCCAGAAGTGCTTGCTGTCTTTTCTGTTATTTTTGCTGATAAGGACGGGGCATTGAAATTATTTGGCTTCCGCAGTGCAGGACGTGGAGATCGATATAGATAGATGGTTAGCTATATATAGAGAGATGCACACACATACACGCACGTGAAGAAACAGCACTCAAAAGGCTTTCGCAAAAAATAAAATACTAGAATTGTTTACCATTTCTGTTTATACAAATCAATTTTCTTCAGAACATCTGAAGTTTTAGCAAGCACAAATAAACAAACACGATTCTGATTCAGAAACAAACACAAAACTATGCTCTAGAACCAGTGCTCAGATCACCTATTATAGCAGAATTGTCAGCAACATTTCAGGCTAATTGCAAACATTGTTTGATTATTTTATCTTTTCTTTTATTATCACCTCAGGTCAACACTGTAAAACAAAAGTTTCTTCACAGCAGGTGGTGTTCACGTCTGGGGTTCTATGGCAGTATGGGTTTTGAATTGAATTGTCAACCTAATAAATGTAGTGGTTTACTGTATTTATATTATTTTTGCTAAAAGTCCTTTGAGTGCCATTCCTTTGCTTGTATATATATATATATATATTTTATTATTTGCTGAACATAATACACACACACACACTTATTTCGTGACGTGAGAATTCAAGGTGATTTTCAGATTTCAGGTCAGAGTAACCAAACTGAAAGCTATGCTGACAGAGAATTGTTAATGTTTGGCTGCATTAAACAAATTGGAAATTGAGTTTGAACTCACACTTTAGTGAGTAACCCTGACAAACTTACATACACACTAATGTGCAAAAGTGATTACAAAATGGGGTAAAGTAAAAAAAACTTTCAAAACAGAAATGTTAAGTTTGAATTTTGTTACTTGACAAAAAAATAAAATAAAGTATTTACTCCCTGATATTTAAGTTGATCATTTAAGGTGTGAGATTACAAACACGTACATAGACAAAATATAAAATAATTTTGCATTAACCTCCCAGTATGATATATCCAAGCAGTCTCAGATTAAAAAAGCACCTTCATAAACCAACTTTCTGCCTTTGGAACAGACTAGCATTAATGTTGAACGTACATCATGTCACTTTGGATGGATAGATTTCTAATCCTTTATAAACGTGTGTTTTGTATACGCAAGGGAGCAGTTCTTCACATGCCTCAGTTATTTTTAATACTGGATAATAATTTTTCCTGACCTTTGGATAAGTCTGTCACTGAAAGTTTTGTATATTTACGTGTTCTTGAAACTAATCCCTACAGGGAACAATGACACAACACCAGTGCCATGTAGTTTATATGGGATGTCAATACTAACCATTAGACAAAGGCTGACTTTTTGATAAATTGTGTCAGTCATGTAGGTCACTACCTTCCTGCACTATACACAAACAACCACCCTAACACACACATTCCAAAAATCTCTACTCAACCGCAAGTAAGATTACTTTGTATTAACTTTCAGGCAGGACCAGAACAGTACCAGGAATGCAGTGCTCACGCTAAGGAACTCTACTTCAATAATGAGGGGAATCTCCCCTGTAACCAACAGACTATCCCACATGTAGATTATTTTATACCCCTTAGAGATAACTGGCTATTTCCAGATTTTCCATGATTCTTCCAAAAGAATACAATGTTGAGGATCAACTACATATTTCCATATAAGGCATGAGCTGAGCCAGCTGCTATTTATGAGGAATACTATTTAAAGGGGATTCCTGCTATGGATAAATGCACAAATAGCAGCTGGTTTAAAGGACTACAAAAATAAACTGACAGTAAGCTCAGTTGGGCAGGGCCCTCTTCACCTACTGTTCCTGTATATCAAACATGCTTTGTTAAAATAGTTTGTATTTAAATATTGTACAGCACTGCGGAATATGTTGGCGCTGTATAATTAATTTGTAGAACGTGCTGCTCAATCTGCTTGTGTCGCACAGGTATCAGATAAGGAATGACAGTCAACATAACAAAAAATAAAAACTCTTGCAATTGCGATCCCTGGCATCATAAAATACAAACCTGTATTCCCAATGCTATAGTGCACTAGACCACAGTTAGATTAGAGTGTGTCTCCCCTCCCCCTATTAAAAATCCTATTAAAAAAGAATTTAAAAAAATAAAATAAAAATACAGTTACTAACCCTTTTCTTTAGTGACAAGATTCTCTTCCTGCTGCTAATATTTCAGCAAGCATCGCTCTCTAGGTGATGGTAAAATCCGATGTTCCATGCATGCATAGCACATGCATCCAATCAAATGCTTTTCATAAAAAAAACCATTAAATTAATTGTTTTCCTCTGAGCTGCATTTAGTCACATAACAGTTTCATTCAGCCTTCGTAGAAGAAGCTCCGCTAGTAGCCGTCAGGAAGACAGCCAGTGTGTTTAACCTAGAAAAAGGTCTTTTACAGAAGCCAGGAAAACAAACTTGTTTTCCTGGCACTAGCTTCCCCTTCCCTCACAGATCCTGCCCCCATACCCCCATGGTGCTAAAGGGGTTAAACACCACTTCTGTCACTTACCTGGGTCCAGCACGGATAACCCACGGCGCTGGCTCAAGTCCGCCTTATTACTGAACGCATTATTCACTGCTTTGCTATGGGGTTTCCGGTAACGCTGGGCGGGATGCTTTTATTCTCCTGGCGTTGGACTTCCTTACGCTATGCATAGTGTGAGGATGTCCAGCGCCCGTTAGGCGACCAAAAGTCCCTCTAGTGGCTGTCTGGTAGGCCACCACCAAAGGTGGAGTTATCAATGAAAAGTAATTATTGCAGTTTCTTAAAAACTGCAAAATTACCTTTACATTGTTAATGGACCTGGGTCAGTGCACCGAGACCACTTCAATGAGCTGAAGTGGTCTGGGTGCCTATTGTACCCCTTAAAAGCTATATTTTCACGCACATGAGACAAATGTTATTTACATACTTTGCTAGTCCAGCAGCTAGCAAATCTATAACGTAGTTATGCTAAAGAAAGCCTACAGTCTACTGCGCTGAAAAAAATCTCCAGGCACTCAGTATTCAAGCCACAGGCAGATTCATTGGATCAAAGTGTAAGAGCAGCAACATTTCGGCCTGCTAAGAGGTCTTTGTCAAGCTTGCTGCTTTGCCACTTCGATCAAATTTTCCTGGCTCTATAGGGTCTTTGGGTCCCCCCACCCTCTGGGTCCCACTCCCGCCGGGCTCTGGGGGAGGAAAGGGCTCCCTCGGCGCTGTGGACTCTCCTCCTCCTGCCGACGTCATCCGCAGCAAGAGCCATGCGCGCATTCAATCAGCCCATAGGAAAGCATTTCTGAAAATCACAGTAAGAAGCTCCTCTAGTAGCTGTCAATGACACAGCCACTAGAGGCTGGATTAACCCTAGTGTAAACATAGCAGTTTCTCTGAAACTGCTATGTTTCCAGCTGCAGGGTTAACCCCAGATGGACCTGGCACCCAGACCACTTCATTGAGCTGAAGGGGTCTGGGTGCCTATAGTGGTCCTTTAATCTTTCTGTAGCTTGAACACTTGGACTGCCTGGTGATTTTTATTTCTTCTGTTGGCGATCAGAACTACTGCATCGAGATTAAGCGGTCTGGGTGACTTTAATGATCCTTTAAATAATTACAGGCAAATTACTGGTGCTGAAGAGCCAAACTCCTTTGGGTAAGAACAAAGTATAGCCTTGAGTGCATTTGTCATTTGCAAATGTACAATTGGTGATTCTACCTGCAAATGGTTTAGATTTCAAAACCTAACCAAATGTAGTCTTACATTTTACAGAAGAGAACTATCATGTGTGAATTAATGACAATATTTTTCTATCTATACCAGGGGTTCTCAACCCAGTCCTCAAGGACCACCTACCAGTCCAGGATTTAGGGATTACAGCAGGGTAATCCCTAAATCCTGGACAGTTCGGGGGTTAAAGTGTGGGTTGAAAACAGAGGTTATCAAGGGGAACATAACATTCGTTTAACCCCTTAAGGACACATGACATGTGTGACATGTCATGATTCCCTTTTATTTCAGAAGTTTGGTCCTTAAGGGGTTAAACAAACTGGCTCCTAAGAGGAAGAAAAAAAAAATATGAACCTCTCCCCCTCATACCTTTAGCATTACATAAACCTCCTCCCTGCTATGTATCCTATTCTGTTCAGTAATGTGGAAAAAGCAGGACTTTTACTTAGGGATGTCTCCGCATACACAAAACACAAAAGCATTCTGCCCCCACTGTTTCCTGTTCAATCACAATGCAGTCGATCTCAGTAATAAACCTGTTATCACTGACATCTTACTTTTAGCTTGCTGAGGCTTCTATTACCTGATGAACAATAGAGAAATATTGTGTGCTTCAGAGATAACATCAGCATATCCCTTTGATGTAGTTATTACTATGGTATTTAATAAATACCAGATCATTTCTTCATGAAGGAAATCCTTTATTTTATTTTAAAGCAGTGGCTGTTAAATGACATACAGCCACAATGACCTCAACACAACCCTTATCCTCTTGCAGATTAGATGCTCTAAAATGTTTACATTACCGATTCTTCACTAGGAACAATTTCAAGTACTTTGGCTGAAAGTAATACTCAACTACCAGTGCATTTGCACTTCTACTGTAAGGGGGAACACTGCACACAGTTACAAAATACTTTAATGAAGTTTTAAACTGTCTGGCAAAGGTAAGGAGAACATGCAACACATGAGTACCATTAAATTGGGTAATAGTAACAACCCCTGGATGTTGGGCTAAGGTAACATCCCCAGGACGTACTTGAAAACTAGCGGGAATGGGACCCTGAGGGTGGGGGCACCCTCAGGGCACTATAGTGCCAGGAAAATTAGTGTTTTCCTGGCACTATAGAGGTCCTTTAATGGGGCACTCTAAGCACCATAACTGGCGTCGTGTAGTGGTTATGGTGACAGGAGTCCCATGGTGCTGCTCTACCGTTAATGCGGCTGTCACTTTCTGGGGTATTTGCATATTTTACAAGGACCTCAGATGGTGACTGCTCTACTTGCAGTGTGATAGCCCAGGGGTGCATCGGATGGTAGTTTATACTTGCCTGTATCTGTCCCTTGCTGATGTCTACATTGGATCCCTCGAAACACTTCATAGACAGTTCTCTTTTGTTATTCTTTTGTGAAGAGGGGGAGGGAGAGGGGATCATAGTTGCTTTAAGAGTCAAACCTTAAAAAATACACACACAATGCAGGTTTTCTTTTGGTTTATCTATTTTTGTCCAATAACCGGTATTCTTCCCCCCTCCCTGCCTTTTACCTGTGGCCAAGGAGGGGGGCATTACACTCCCTGGTGGATCAGTGGTTGCGTGTGCGCTGGCCGCCAGGTGGTACAGTGAGGGGTAGCAATGTTTTATTGATGTAAAGTTGGCAGGTCCGCTCCAAGGGGGAGAGGGTTAAATGGGCGGCTCGCCCTGAGTGCAAGTCATATTGTAGAGGGCGTTGGCCGTGACAGCACACGCTCTCTTTCCAAAAGGTACTCTTTCCAACACTTGCAAACCTAGTATGTAGCGCAGAGCATTGCCGCGGTAACTCTCTGCAACAATTTGATGAGCGAGAGTTAGAGAGAGGATCTGTCAGAAAGAGAAGAGAGCATGTGCTGAGTCCGAGCCGCCCCATCTACAATGTGAGGGGCACCCAAGGCGGACTGTCCCCTCCCCCTGGTATCGGCAAATATCAGGATCATTTAAGCAGATACCGATATTTGCCAAAATGCGGAATATCAACCAAACTGATAATCTGCCAATCCCCAATATCTACTAAACGGATTAAAATCTATTTCAGTGGTGCTTTGTTAAAGGAACACTACAGGGTCAGGAACACAAACATGTATTCCTGACCCTAGGGTTAAAACCACCTTCTAGCTCCCCTAAATATAGTAAAATCTTACTTGTATTCAACTCTGCAGCTGCTGCCTCTGCCCCTAAACTGCCTGCTGTCTACCGACATCAACAGAAGTGTTGTTCTGAGCCAATCACAATGTTTTCCCATAGGATTGGCTGAGACAGTCAATTATGTACAAAGAAACAAGTAGAATAAAGGCGCTAGTAATAAAAAGTCTAAAAACAATAATATGCCAGAAATTACATACAAAAAGCTGCACCAAAAAAAGTGAAAAGCTCCAGAAACCACTTGCACAATATAAAATTACAAATAAGGTGCGCTGTGTCTTTAAGACAAACATTTCAAAAAGTGCCACAAGTGCTAAATAATATAATATAAAAGTCACAACAAATATTTCATACATACATCTGAGGGTCTTCTTCAAATAACAAACCATACATGTAAGGGAGAAACAAGAAAAAACAATAATAGTATAAAACCGTTAAAAAACTATATCAAATTAAAGGGGGGGGGGGGATGCACTCACAAAGGTAGAGCAGATTGAAGCCTGCTCTAGCTGTAACAGCCTCTTCAATATATTCCCTTCTTGGGTAATAACTGTGCGGACGACAATGATCATCTTTCATAAATTTATTGCACAATCCAACACAGGTACAGGTAACCCTTCTTCCTTATTCCCTTATGTCCCAATTCAGAAGGCTCCTTACCACTCAGGGGTGTCGACCAGTCCCTTCGTGTGCTTCCAATATTGCCGCCAATATTCCAATACTGCCGCTCTAAATCCACGAACATACACTTTCGGGTTGGGAGGGGTCACCAAAACGTGCGTCGTGCGTGATCAACGTGATGACGCGTTTCGCCGTACTTCCGGCTGCATCAGTCAGATCTGGAGACACTGAATGGCAGTCACTGCCCCAGGAAGCACCTCTAGTAGCCATCTGAGGAGTGGCCAGTGGAGTTATCACTAGGCTGTAATGTAAACACTGCATTTTCTCTGAAAAGACAGTGTTTACAACAAAAATCCTGAAGGGAATGATTCTATTCACCAATAAGCTGTAGTTGTTCTGGTGACTATAGTGACCCTATAATTGTGGGACAGAGCCAGGGGACAGACACCTGGCACTTAGAATGCCCATTTTATAAGGAGACCAACATGGACAAAAATCTTAAACAGGCACATATATCACTAGCTACAACACAAACCCTGTTTCCTCCTACTTGACCCTAACTTCCTATCAGACTGGCCTTGCTTGGTAGCATATCAAGGTTTTTCAAAGTAGGACATATTTATTAAATAAACCAGTATGCTGGGTTCACTGCTGGAGCTTTAGTAAGTCAGACTGATATTTGTTACTTTTATGGAAAGCATGAAACTTGGCATGCGCTGAAACTGCCATGAAAGCGCGCAAGAGAATGTGGAGGAGAAAAAGACTGCCCTACTTTTTGTCTCAGCTCACTTGCCAGTATAAATGACATGTTTATAGCCTCTGTGTTCTAAAAATAGATAGAGAAATGAGGGAAGGAGAACAATATCTTCTTTAGCTTTTTAATTCATAAATAATAAGAATAGTAAACTTGTGAGTACATCTCAAACATAATGCATAGATCAAATATAATGCTGTTTAAAAAGATACCAAATCATGTTGGGAATGACAGATGCACTTTAGGTAGGAAATGCAATTCAACCAACCTCTGCCAGACTTGCAGTCCATGTCAACAAACTCTGGTGTAGATGCAACAAATTTGGAATACATACACAACTCAGAAAAGGTTGCTAAATAAATCAAAATGTGAACTCACTACCTTACACTATTTGGCAATCTTGACATCAGTGGAAACATCTATAAAATTAACAAATATTTCCACAGTAACTAAATATGCAACAGGGGTTTCAGGGAACCGTCAGAGCAAAGGATAGCATTCTTGGGTATGCAGACTCTGCTAGGAAGAAAGGAATCTCTGAAAGAATTAACCCCCACACCATCCCTGAGAGACTGCAGCTTTGTTTAGCAACTTCCTGTTCATTGGATACAGGTTGCTGGAGCCTTATCTTCCCAGGGACACTAGTTCCGAAATAAAGGAATTGCTGAGCGAGCAAGGAAGAAAGGAACAAATACAGGAACAAGTGATCAAGAACTTTAGAAGTCAGTGGAAAATATATTTTGGCAATACACCAGCAGCCAAACTACACTGCAAATGTATATGAAATAACACCTGAAAAGTACCTTCCTCTATAGCCACTACACCATATCACATCCATCCATCTTTCAGAAGTGTCAGCTTATGCTCGCGGACAATAAATTCTATACATACATGGACAAAAATCAATACTTCTAATGTAAAAGAGGAGAGTTCGCTTTTGCTAGAACTGTGAAGAGCCAGACTGCACGCAGGCACCTGGGGGACCCAGGTAAGTGTCAAGCCTGTCACACCCACTGAATCTTAACAGTCTGATGGTGCCATGGGATTCCAGGCACCATAAAAACTATACGATGCTTAGACTGCCACTTTAATAATTGGACCGTACCCATATTTTGCCACAACTGTCAACTATAGAGATGATTTTACTTCCCATGTAGCAAACCATAACATAAACAGTCACAATCACACAAAGACCTTAAAACCGGAAACAATAATATTCTGGAATCTGCCATAGGTCACCACTGATCTAGAAAAATATGAAGATGTTGCTCTCCTTAAGAAACTCAACTTACCTACAGTAATGTTCACTTGGGCATCCTCTCTCGATGCTAATCTCTATGGTAGTGTCTACCAAGATATTGCCTGCCATTCATTTGTCTATAAAAGGGCCATGACCGTCTTTTTTTAACCAAAACCAAAGATTCCAAGTTTCAGTTACTTTGTGCCATACCATGAAGTTACATCATATCAGACTGGACCCAACTACAGAGACAGAGAACTAAAGTTTTGGTGACCACTGGCTAGTGTACTGCATACGCAATATAAAGGCCACTAAACCCTCTCCCAAGATTATAATCACAAGGGCTTTCAAAAATTTTTAATCTTGAATCCTTTATAAATGATCTCAAGAACATACCATGGCACAGATTAGGTCTAATACCAGATCTAGACTCTGCAATTGCATTTTTTTCAGTCTGAGCTCTTGCTTGTTTGGAAGTTGCATGCCCCTCTGCTTAAAGTGTGACTAAAAGGGACACACCTGCCCTGGGTTAAAGCTGACCTCATTCAAATGTACCAGTTTATAGATTCACTGTGGTCAAAGTTCAAGCGTACTGGCTCCATTAACGATCACTGTCGTTACAGACATAGACGAAATGCATGCACAAAACAAACAAAGATGGCAAAGGCCCAATATTTCAGTGAACATTTGAACAACAACCTATCAAACCCAAGAAACATCTGGAAAATCATAAATAGCATACAAACCCCCACAATCCACTGTCAAAATGGACAACCAAACACTGCAACACCCCCTATATGTAGCAAATGCCTTTAACCCTTTCCCCTCGACTGGCCCACAGGGTGGGACATTTTAATTTTCTCATTCCGATCGTATGTCTCACCTGGTGGGACATATGAGTAGCATACAAGTTTGACGATCGTACAGCTCACCCAGAGGGACATAACATTATCGGATAAAGGCGACTTGAAGAAGAAAAAAGAAAAAAAAAACGAACCCACAAAGTGATTTCTATAAATACATTTGCCAAATTTGGTGAACGACACTGAGATTTTATCTGAGTGGAAAGGGTTAATATTTTGATGGATGTGCTACCACCCTGGTTGCCAAGATAACAAATGACACTCATTTTCAGAATGCAAATAAAGATCAGGCCCTGCCAAATCATCTAAATCATCATTGAGAGAAACTCAATTTTAGACCCCCTGTTAGGGTCGTTCATAAACATCTTAATAATTTAAAAATGAAAAACCCATGTGGACCAGATCAAATCCCAGCAATGTTGCTGAAGTTCAGTGCACCAGCAATTGCTAAACCTGTCACTACCCTTATCAATGAATACCTGGTGTCAGGATACATACCCAAACTTTGGAAGACTGCAAAAGTTGTACCTATCTATAAAAATAGTGACAATACTTTGGTATCTAACTATCGCCCGATATCATTGCTCCCTGTATTGTCAAAAAATGCGTCCACACGCAACTATGTGAATAATATCAACGATCAAATTATCTGACCCCTGATCAATCAGGCTTTCGTCCAAATAACTCAACTTCGACTGCCCTCTTAAAAGTTTGCCATGACATCCAAATTGGCATGGAACAATGAGACATAACTTGAGCTATTTTCCTTGACACAGTAGACCATGGCATTCTTTTGCAAAAAATAAAAAACTCATGCATTGGTGATCGTCCGCTAACCTGGTTTCGATCGTATGTTTCAGACCGATTGCAATATGTGGCCATTTCTGATAGCGCTTCCCTCCCTCTTCCAGTCACGTGTGGTGTTCCCCAAGGCTCCTTAATCGCCCCCCTGCTATTCACATTATTTATATATGATCTGCAAATCCTCAACTGTACACTACACCAGTAAACCCAAGCTACCGCAGCTTGAGGCTGTGCTCCAAAACCAGTTCACACAGGTAGAAAGATTGATAGCGGATAACAAACTCTGCCTCTAAACACTGACAAAACCGTTACAATGATCTTTGGAACTGTACCTAAATTACGTAAACTACAAAATCAACAATTGTGTATCAGAACAAATTCAAATAGCACACTGACAGCAGACTGCTCTTTTAAATATCTAGATATGTTGCTAAACCCCAATCTATCTTTTGGCCTTCACATTGAAAATATCTCTTCAAAACCTTACCCAAAACTAGATGCCCTGTACAGAAACAAACCCTACCTAAGCACTACAGTAAGGTAACAGATAGTGCAACAAATGCTAATGCCGGTCATTGATTATGGAGATTTAGTGTATGCACCTGCACCGCAAACCCACCTTAATAAACTTAATACGTTATATAATTTGTTCTGCTGCTTTGTACTAGAATGTAATTACTTTACCCACCACTGTGACATGTTAAAAGAGCTAAACTGTCTGTTGCTGGAATCCTGACACACTCTTCATCTTTCCAGCCTTGTGCATAAGAGCATTTCTGGGAAGCTCCCACCCTACCGGAGTAAAAAGTCCCTCTGTGTTCCCACGAAGCCTCCTTTCACATTTCAGGAACGTCCTGTCATTTTAGACAGAAATGCCAGCGAAACTACAGAATTTCGTCCTAACAGAATGAGAACAGTTTCTCCATTCGTGTTAGGACGTACTTCTGGACTTTGTTCGCATCGGAATTTCATTTGAATGAAACACTGATTCTATTTGTGCCGCGGCTGTTCTCCTTCTGTTAGGACGCAATTCGGTAGTTTTACCGGCGTGCTGTCTAAAATGACAGGATGTTCGGGAAATGTGAAAGGAGGTTTCGCAAGAACACAGCGGAAAGGTGAAAATTGCTCTGACCACCGGAAATAAAGCACACTTTGCATCTCCGCTGGTCAGGCGTAGGAAAACTCCATAAGACAAAGTAGTCCCTACTTTGTCTTATGTATTACAGAAAACTAGAGCAGACAGGAAGAAAGAACAGATCTTGACACAGGGAGAGAAGAGGAATTTACTGGGGAAAAGGTAGCTTCGGCATGACAGTGCCGCTTTAAAAGGTATCGGTCATGTGTATTTTTAATTGTGCTCCTTGTTGCTAGCAAATGTATACATATGGAGAAGAGAAAAAAAAAATATGTCTCCCACTTCCCAATCAATTATTCGGCATAGAGTCTATGTCAACGACTGACAAGGGAGAACAGAAAAGCAGAAGAGACCACCCAGCGGTGTCCTTTCTGCTCTCCCAAGCATAGTTACCATAGTGCATGACTAGGAAGTATGGCATTAAGGCCAGTGTCCGAGGAAAAGACCACATACATAGACCACTGACAGATTTCGAGCGCCTATGCACCGACAGGAAACACCAAGAACATGCTATATCCCACCTTTACGCTACACTACAATCGCGGGGCAATGAATGCCCTCTGGGGTTCACTGACAAGTGGGAGAGGGAGACGGGGGTGCGCCTGACGGCCCAGGAGTGGGACAAAATCTTCCTCTTAACCCACAAGTGCTCCATTAGCTCTAAGTACCAGGAAATGAGCTATAAACTGCTCACACAGTGGTATAGAACCCCGGACATACTTAAACGCATGTATGGCTCTTCCTCTGGCGAATGCTGGAGATGTGGCTCAGCCCCTGGCACCAACCTTCACATATGGTGGACCTGTCCCCGCATTGTCCCGTACTGGCAGTTGATACATACCAAGATCACTGAAATTGTAGACCCAGATCTCCCACTGCAGCCGCTACCAATGCTTCTGCACCACACAACCATGTCTGCCCAAAGGTATAAGAAAATGCTTACGATACACCTGCTCTCTGCCGCGAAAAGTCTCATCCCACTGAATTGGAAAAGCCAGGCAGTGCCCACATACAAACAATGGGTGGATAAGGTAGAGGAAATACACAACATGGAAATGTTGACCGCGTCCCTGCAGGAACGCTCGGACAAATGTGCTCTCCTATGGTATCCCTGGACGTCCTATATCACCCGAGGACAGGCCTGACCAGCCTACTTTACCTCCGACAAACCCCAGGCGACTAAACTTACTATACCGTTCCACACCCCCTGAGGATAACCTTGGTTCCAGACTCCCCCCCCCCCCCATTGCCCGAACCAAGCCACGGTCATCAGTGGCTAGAGCCCTGTCATCATTACGAGTCAGGAACCCTCCCATGCAGGGTGACCTCCCCCTGCCGACCTTGACATAGGTACACACCCCTCTGCCAACCCCAGACCGGCCTACTCTATGTGTCAATTACCCCCATCACGGCCCAGCTCCCCAGCGGAACTCCGCTCATGCGGACAAGGTGCAGGCTGGCTATGTATCAATCGCAAAGGTACTACAGTAATCGCTTCTGACTTTAGGTAGCCAGTCAAACTGTTCATATATGCACTGTATTCTGTAATGTGTAACTTGCTTCCCCCCCCCCCCCTCCCTTTTCTTTTTTCTGTCTCCCTCCCTGTCTTGAAAACTATTACAAATAAAGAATGTCAAAAAAAAATTTGCACTGCTTTAGACAGGAGGGCAGAAGAATTAGAATAACACGCACAAAGATGAGGCGGCGTTGGATCGGAGCCAAGTTGGGTATTTATCAAAAAAATGACATTGGATACATGATGTATTCAATGTATTAGGGGACAATTTAGGCAATATATATTTTCTCCTCAGACCCAGCCCATTAACCAAAGAAAATACTATTATTAAAATAAATAGTATTATTAAAGCAACACTGTCATCCTCCCAAACTGAAAAATTAGTATTTCATAAAGATAGCATCTATATGAAATACTCATAACAATGTTGGCATTTCACTGAAATTCCAACCCAGTCTAGAGATATACAGAAGTAGTATGGACTACTTTGTCTCTGCATTTCTCCTCCGAATTACTTTTTTTGACACAATCTTCAATCCCTGCAGCTGTCATCAGTGACAACTGCAGGGAATTGGCTGTGTCTATTGAGGATCCTGCGGTCTCGGGATCTAAAGTGCTAGATTCAACCTATTACAAGCAGCTTAAAAAAAAAACCAAAAAAAAAAAAACCTCAATGTTTATACAAACAAATAAACAGAGGGTGAAGCACAATCAATTGCTTTCCAATTGAAAAGGTATCATTTTACAGTGAGTTAGTGTGTTGACATTTATTTTCATTGTAACAACGTCACAGTCCTTAAAGGGACACTATAGTCACCTGAACAACTTCAGCTTAACGAGGTTGTTCAGGTGAGAACTATAGCTCCCTGCAGCCTCTCTCATGTAAACACTGTATTTTCGGAGAAAATACAGTGTTTACATTGAAAGCTAGGAACACCTCCAGTTGGAGTCACTCAGAGTGAACCAGATGGACTTCTGAGTTGATGGAGGCATTATATGCCTCCATCCATTCAGATCTGCTGTGCATGAGCATCCTGTGATTCAGTATCTCCTCCCACTGCATGCAGACACTGAACTTTCCTCATAGAGATTCATTGATTCAATTCATCTCTATGAAGAGATGCTGATTGGCCAGGGCTGTGTTTGAATCATACTGGCTCTGCCCCTGATCTGCCTCCTTGTCAGTCTCAGCCAATCCTATGGGTTAGCACTGTGATTGGATCAGGCTACCACGTCAGCAGACGGCTTGTTTTTCCTGAGTCTCAGCATGCAGATTTACAGCTTCTGGCTTGAATACAGTAAGATTTTTTTACTATATTTATGGAGGGATGAGGGGCCCAGGGGGCTAGATGGGTTAGGAATAAATGTAGTTGCACTGGTGACTATAGTGTCCCTTTAAACAGTGCTATGCATGTGTCACTTTCCTCCTTAGCTCATACAGCAAGTAAAGGTTATATATTTTCAGAAGTGACAGCAGCAGAGACAGAGAGATAACAGCACTGCACAGAAACTGAAAGTGCTCCGATTACACAGGGTTCAGAAGCACCCGTACAGTGACGCCTGCCTGAAAGCTGTGATTTTCCTGTGTGAACCTAAAGTAGTAGCAATTGGTTGGATAACAGTAGAATCTGACCCAAGATGGCTGCTCAGCCAAATTTAAAAAAAAATGAGAAACAAAACAAACATTTACAAATAAATTAATAAAATACATTAATCTTCATTAAATGCAATGAACTAAGAAACAAGAAGTGAGAATTTGATAACCTTTAACAAAGTGGAGATAACACTGCATTAATATTTGTATGAACTTTTACTTTGTGTGTAAGTTAAAATGAACAGTGATGCAAATTGGTATTCTCAATGTACTGTAAAAGGCAAAGTGTACACACTATGTTGGTGGGCACCACACTCCATTTAATGGTAAACCATTTTATCCACACGAATTGATTTAAAAGCTTTCAAGTTTGAGCACAACAACAACAACTTCATTGAAATGGAGGTCCCCGCCTTATCATTCTGAGTTAAACTGTTCTCAAATGGTTTACCCCCAAAGACTTTTTTCCAGCACTGGATCCCTCTGCCCTTCATGTGCTCAAAATCAAATAAACAGAAGGATCTTTGCAGTATCGGGTAGTGGCATCGCTGATTGGCTGAAAGCGGTCAGTTGACGTCTCAGACAACCATTAACTCCCCAGTCATAAAACGGTCTGGAAAGGGAATGTACTTTTCTCAAGCCAGTATTATGAATTGAGAGTCACTATTTGGATGAGAGTCAGCTGATCACTCTCAGCCAATCAGTGTCACTGTTCGTGGATGCTGCAACACATACTTTGGGGTAAACCGTTTGAGAACAGTTTAACCCCTAAAGGTGGACCAGCACCAGGGACCTCCAGCAAATAAAACAACTTTATTTGTATGAAGTAGTTGTGGCGCCCAGGGTGTTCCTTTAATATCCATAAAAGCAGGCTGTAATTTAATGGACACTTACCTCTGCTAATTCTCTGCTTTTCACCAGAAAGGATTCCAGGTGTGTCAATGATGCTAATGCTCTCCAGCACAGGATTATTCAGTTGTGCACACATGAACCTGGCCAACATGGAAAAAGAAATTCTATTATCTCCAAACCAATGAGTCTGAAACAAATTAGACTAGAAAAACTTTAGCACAACACACATAAAGCAATAATAAGCACTAATGGAAGAAGTTAGAAGTAGAGGTGGCGAATGGGCACTCCTGGCACCATAACCATTACAGCAAACTGCAGTGGTTATGGTACTTTGAGTGTTCTGTCAATAACAGCTGCAATGTCTGTATGGGTAAAGGCACATTTAGAGATATTTGAATAGGAAATATTGAATATGCAAATATGTAGTGAGACAGAATAGGATTACAGTTTTTCCTCAAATTGTACATCACAAAAGCTTTGCTCAGAAAATGACAGCTGATTATTCTAGTAGTAACCAGGACATTTTCTGAGAAGCACTTCCCCTTTTGCCTACAATAGTGACAGCTGTGCAACCACTAACTTTTACACCTGTAACTTTCTTTTTTGACAACACATCAAGACGCCAACGATGTATATTCTTGTCAGTAGCCATCTTTGAAAATAACCACTTGCGTGATGTGAACAAAATAAAATACCATGTGATCTGTAAAGTAAGTAAACCACAATTATAAACTCAATTGTAGAAAAATAATTAGTTACCAATACAACTTGAGCTTAATGAAGCAGTTTTGGTATATAGATCATGACCCTGCAAGTCTCACTGCTCAATTTTCTGCCATTTAGGAGTTAAATCACTTTGTTTATGCAAAAACAATGTGATTTAACTCCTACATGGCAGAGAATTGAGCAGTGAAACTTTAGATCTATAAACCAGAACTGCTTCTCTGAGTTAAAGGACCACTACAGTGCCAGGAAAACAAACTCGTTTTCCTGGCACTATAGGGTCTTTAGGTCCCCCCCACCCTCAGGGTCCCACTCCCGCTGGGCTGAAAGGGTTAAACACTTACCTTTCTCCAGAGCTGGGCTCCTGGTTCCCTCAATGCTTTCCTATGGAGGTCCAGCGTCTTTCCACTGTGATTTTCACAGTGAGAAGCGCGGAAGTGCCTCTAGTGGCTGTCAGTGAGACAGCCACTAGAGGCTGGATTAACCCTAGTGTAAACATAGCAGTTTCTCAGAAACTGCTATATTTACAGCTGCAGGGTTAACACTAGATGGACCTGGCACTCAGACCACTTCATTGTGGACAATTTCCGTTTAATGTTAATATTGGAACACTCTAGGTAGGTGGTAAGTGTCAAAATAACATACACAGGAATGCCAGGATCCAAGATTTCCCAGCAGAACAATTCCCAGAGCATAACATTGCCTCTGCTGGCCTGCCTTTTTCCCCAAAGTGAATTCTGCTGCCATCTCTTCCTCAGGTAAATGAAGCACACTTATCTGGCCATCATCCTGTACGAAAAGAAAACTTGACTCAGACCAGGCAACCTTCTTCCATTACTATATGGTCCAGTTCTGGTGCTCACATTCCCATTTCCCACTAATGGAGTTTTCGTGGTGGACATGGATCATCATGGGCACTGACAGATCTCCAGATACGCAGCAAACCGTAATGCACTATTTGTTCTGACATTTCTTTTTTTCTGGACAATCTTTATTTGACATTTCTATCATGGCCAGCAATAAGTTTTTGAGCAATTTGAGCTACAGTAGCTTTTCAGTTTGATCAGATCTGATGGCTAGTCTTTGCTCCTCGTGTACATCAATTAACATTGGGAGCCATGACATGGATACCAGTTAGGGATCGACCGATATTGATTTTTTAGAGCCGATACCGATACCGATATCCAGTGAACTTTCAGGCCGATAGCCGATATAATTTGCCGATATTCTGTACATTTACCATTTTGGAAAATAAAAAACTATTTCTAAAGGTAAATGCACAAAATATACATGCCACGTGTAGTGGATGCAGTGTGTTTAGACAGGGGAGCTGTGTATGTGTGTGTGTAGTGGATGCAGTGTGTGTGCAGTGTGTGTGTAGTGGATGCAGTGTGTGTGTGTATAGTGTGTGTGTATATAATGCAGTGTGTGTTTGTATAGTGTGTGTATATAATGCAGTGTGTTTGTATAGTGTGTGTGTATATAATGCAGTGTGTGTGTGTGTATATAATGCAGTGTGTGTGTGTGTATATAATGCAGTGTGTGTGTGTATATAATGTAGTGTGTTTGTATAGTGTGTGTGTATATAATGCAGTGTGTTTGTATAGTGTGTGTGTATATAATGCAGTGTGTTTGTATAGTGTGTGTATATACTGCAGTGTGTTTGTATAGTGTGTGTATATACTGCAGTGTGTGTTTGTATAGTATGTGTGTGTGTATATAATGCAGTGTGTGTTTGTATAGTGTGTGTATATAATGCAGTGTGTGTTTGTATAGTGTGTGTGTATATAATGCAGTGTGTGTGTATAGTGTGTGTGTATATAATACAGTGTGTATTATATATACACACACACTATACAAACACACTGCATTATATATACACACACGCACTATACAAACACACTGAATTATATACAGTGTGTGTGAGGGGGCATTTTTTTATTAAAAAATTTTTTTTTTAATTTTTATATTCAATTATTTTTTTTTTTTTTTTTTTTTTGTAAATATGTGTTTATTGAGATGTTATGTTCAGTTAGTCAATTTTGAGTAGACATTAAGTGGGACACGCAGGTCCCGGCGATCAAAACATCAACGGTAACATGCAAAAACTGGAAGTTATCTTTCCAATTGAAGCGACACGCAGGTCACCTCTGAACACGAGCATATCATCATTAATTAACATTAATTATCATCATTAACTGTCAACATGTTAACATTCTGTTTTCTGTTTTCCTTCCCCCCATACCGCCCCCCCCCCCTGCCAACCCCCCCCCCACCCCCCGCGTGCGGCCACTCAGATCTCGGGGAGAGCCATTGGAAGTGACAAGTGGGGCCATTGAGCGTAATATCCATAGCTTTTCACAGAGGGATGTGTCGAGAGATACATACTCTAGGTGTCTGTTTAGCGACCTATCTACCCACAACATACACCAGGGTCTAATGATGTTAGGTGCAAGACTTGGTTCGGAGCTCGGAGAGTGGGTCCAGCATTTCGAGTATGGGCCTATATATCCCTACTTGAGCTTGGGTTGGTAGGTATCAGGTTGCAGTTGTGGTGGGAATGGCAGTACAGGACACAGTTTACTACTAGGCTGGGTCAGGGGTTAGCTGTCACGGTCCAATTACCATATGTTCTCTTGGGTGCATGAGGCATCCGCTCCCCCAACCCCCTCCCCGGTAGCCGTCGGTGGGAATTATGTGGTGCCTTGAGGTAGTTCTGCGTTTGGGAGTTGATATGACTCACCAGTGGTTTGTTCATGTGTGCTGCTGGTACCAGGGTGTCCATTGTAGAGAGCGGGGCTAGAGTAGCGTCTGTGGACCCCCTGCTCCCCTATTCGTCCCTGCCATCTAAGTGGTAGCTGTCGGGTCGTGCGTTCCCTGTGGTCCATAGCCAGTATGTTCCCGCTATCCATCTGTCTGCTAAGGTACCCAGCGCCTGGGGAGTCATCTCTGGGCCAGTCTTGCTTCGGGTGTCAATCTAGGTGGTCATAGGTGCTGGTATGTGCATGTGGTGGTAGGTGTGGTGTGCGTCCCAGATGTACCTCTCCATGTCTCTCCATCCGCCTGCCCTCCCCCGTGCGGCTCTGTGTGGTGTCAGTCTCTCTTATGTTGCATCGGTTGTCAGTGTGTGTGTATTCTATATTTTAAGAAAATAGTTATCTCCCTATACGCGTTGCATGCAATTCTGGTTACTCTGTGCGCTGATAGCGTTCCCTTAACCCCGTCCCCCGAATTTCCATTCCCACCCGTGGCGAGGTCTCCGCTCCGGTCTCCCCGGGGTCCCTGCCCACCTGTCCCCCGGCCCCTGGCGAGGATATGGCAGATCAGTGGGGAGGTAGGGAAGTTGTATCAGGCAAGCCCGGGCCCCGTATTCCCACTTCCCTTCAGTCATCATCTGTGTGTTGCGAGCGGTAGAAGAACCAGGGTCCCCATTGATCTGCATGCTTTTCTTGTTTGCCCAGCAGGTTGGCTATTATGGATTCAGCTTTTTGGATGTCGTCCACTTTACGTCTCCATTGTCCGATCGTCGGCGGGTGCGTCTTCTTCCAGAGCAGTGGTATCAGTGTCTTCGCCGCGTTCAAGAGGTGTCGAAGGATCGACTTTTTATATGCTGGGAGCGATTTGTCCGTGTGGTGCAGTAGGACTAGGTCTGCCGTCAGGTTCTGAGGTTCGCCTAGTATCTTTCGTATTTCGTCTCCAACATTCACCCAGTATGGCTTAATACCGTCGCATTCCCACCAGATATGTTGGAGGGTCCCGGTCTCAGTCTCGCATCTCCAGCATGTGTTTGGAATTTCTGGGCTGATTCGGTGTAGCAGAGATGGGGTGCGGTACCAGTGAGATAGCAACTTGTAGTTCGTCTCCTGGTATTGTGAGCTAGAAGAGCTCTTATGTTGCAGCAATAGTACTTGCTCCCATTGACTTTCTGTGTATTCTCTGTCCAGTGCGTCTTCCCAGCGCCTCTTGAAGGTATCTTTCCTTTCCCTCTCTCCTGTCGCCAGTCGCTGGTACATTGTGGAGACTGTACCTTCCGCCTCGGGTGTCTGGAAGCATAACTGTTCAAACCACGTTAAGTCCCTGTGCAGTCTAGTTCTATGCGGCAAGTTGTGATAGAAGTGTTTAAGTTGGGCATAATGAAATTGGTGCATCAACGTGGGTCTCTCTAATTATTTTTTTTATATATATATTTAATTATTATTAATTTTTATTTTTTGTTGTCCCCCCTCCCTGCTTGTTGCCTTGCCAGGGAGGGGGGATATGTTAATCCCTGGTGGTCCAGTGGCATTGGCTTAGCTGGGGAAGGGGAGGGAAGGGAAGTGGGGTGGGCAGCATGCGTTTACTCACCTCCCAGCAGCTCCTGCAGCTCCCCAGTGTAAATCTCGCGAGACCCGCGGCCGTCAGAGCTGGCCGCGGGTCTCGCGAGATTTACACTGGGGAGCTGGAGGAGCTGCTGGGAGGTGAGTAAACGCTTGCTGCCCGCCCCCCCCAGGACCGCCGGGCTTGTAATGAGCCTGGCGGTCCTGGGAGGTATTATCGGCAATATCGGTATCCCTATTGGCCGATACCGATATTGCCGAAAATACCGAATATCGGCCGATTATATCGGTAAAACCGATAATCGGGCGATCCCTAATACCAGTTCACCGGCACCACTTTGGGTAGATGCTAACCATCGCATACTGGGAACACACAGCAAGACTTGCCGTTTTGGAGATGCTCTGATCCAGTCATCTAATTATCACTATTTGGCCCTTCTCAAAGTCACTCAGATATTTTTGCTTGCTCATGTTTCTGCTTTCAACACATGAAATTCAACAACAGACTGTTCACTTTCTGCCTTATATATCACATCCCTTGACAGATGCCATTGTAACTATATAATCAAGGTTATTCACTTCATCGGTCAGTGGAACCCAGCGTAAAAACTCACTGCATTACTTTAATGGAAGCACAGCAGACAGCCATAAAGAGATGTGCTAATCGGCTGATCAAGTATCCAAACCAGCAATAGGGACGTCTAATCACTTACAGGGGAAGCTGAGTAACTGGACATACCTGATAAGGGACCTTTAATCCCATGCTGATGTCGTATATAAATGTCCCTTTTTATATATTTTTATTTTCAGTTCATTTACAGCTCTGCTCTGCTACCCCACTAATTCTGTATGAGCAATTTGAAATACCAAGTCCTGCAATCTCTAGTCATAGGACCAGACAACAATGGCATACATAGCTTGCATTATAGCTTGAAACCTGCATGCTCTGATTCATTTTAGATGTCTGCAATTACCATCTTTGAGCTAAGCATCATCCCATGCACTATGCTGATATTGCCCATATCTACTCATAACATGCAGGGGAAACTATTACTTATAATATATATAGAGCCAGCATATCGCATAACAGATCCTCTGACTCAATCTGTACTATGCGACCATCACCCTTTTCTTTCACATTTTAAGCTGAGCTGAAACTGCTTTTTAACCGACACACTTCCCTCTCTTGGCAGCACATATTTACGCATATTTAGCCACGTAAATGCTCAATTACTATGCACCATTTCACTGGATGGCGCCAAATACGTAGGCGACTCCAGCCTGTTTAAAACCTATAGAGAAACCGATGGCTTCCCTGCACGTACACCTAAACTTATGTACACCTGAGTTAACTCTTAACCTAAACATATAATGGTGCACTGTTGCCGTTATGTTATGGAAGAGATTAAGTCTTCTCTGCTGTTTTATTTCAGACTAGATAGCAAACAAATCTAAGCATGTGTAACTAGCCTGTTCTACTGTAGAATGTTAATCGTGCAGCTATTGTGCAGCCACATACTCGGTATGTTTTGATCCTCAATTATAGATCAGCCTGTTATATGTTTTGCCATTAATCTTGTTTCTCTCTTTTGTAAACGTATGTTTTACTACTACCGTTCGCACTGTGTTATCTGTGGAATCACTCAGCATTACTATAAATATAAAAATTGTGCCTGTATTTCATTTGTCCCGCATGTTCAGCGAGGAAAATGCCTGAGGACTGCTTTCGGGGCACCTCACACCTGCCTGTAAACTTTATGCGCACTACAAAAATAAAGAATTAAAAAAAAAAAATTTAAAAAATTATGTGCTAAAATACAGAATTGGCTCTGATCCCTAAACGTGATTCATGCATACCTCTCAAGGGTGGGAAAATGTAATAGTAAAAAAAAAAAAAAAAAAAAATCTGGGAAAAAGGAAAGTGTAGCTCATCGTTTGCTTTGCCCTAGCCAAAACTCAGATTATCAGTAACTCCTCACTTGGCTTTATTTAAGGTATTCAGATTAGGGATCGACCAATATTTTTAGAACCGATACCGATAATCTGTGAACTTTCAGGCCGATAGCCTACCGATATTCTGTACATTTACCGTAATCCTTTTTTTTTTTTTTATTAAGTGGTAAATGCACAAAATATACATGCCAGTAAGAGGTTTTTTTTTTATGTTTTCAAGAATATTTACATGTGTGCATAGTGGGTGCAGTGAGAATTTGATTAGTAAATGCAGTGTGTGTGTGTGTGTTTGTGTAGTGGATGCAGTTTGTTTGTGTGTAAATATGTGCGGTAGGAACTCACCCCCCCCCCATACCCCTTACCTGTCTCTTAGTGCCCCCACCCCCCTTTCCATTAATGTTACTCTCCCTTCTCTTCTAGTGGTCCCCCCCTACCCCTGTGTTCATTTTCTCTTCCCTCCCCTGTAGCTTAGTGTCCTCCCTTAATGTCCCCCCTTCCCCATAATGTCCCCCCCCCCGTCCCATAGTGTTCCTTACTACCCCCCTCACCCGACCCATAGTGATCCTTACCACCCCCACAACCCCGTTCCATAGTGCCCCTCTCTCCCCCCTCCTTGGTTCCTGGTGTGTCTCCTGGTAGTGTGACCGAAGCATAAGTTCCTGAACCGCGGTGTGCACTGCTCCGCTCAGCCACGCTAAACAGATGGCCTGGCAGGAGGGAGCGCTGTGCGCCCACCACCTGCCGGTCACTTCAATATAGCGCCCCCCAGGCTGGTGTGCCCTAATGCGACCGCTTGTGCCGCCTTATTGACACGCCGGCCCACCTCATTATCGGCAGATACCAATACTTGCAACAACAAAAAAAACAGAATATCTGCAAAACCGATAAACGGTTGATCCCTAATTCAGATAAAAGATTACCCATCTTTTCGGACCCTTAACCCCTTAAGGACCAAACTTCTGGAATAAAAGGGAATCATGACATGTCACACATGTCATGTGTCCTTAAGGGGTTAAGAGTCTTTTGAAAACTCAATTCTCTTTACATATACAGGGTTTATAAAGTGTCTTAACCCCTTAACGCCGTTACGGCGTGCTATGCCGTCACGGGTTAAGTGGGCTTTAACGCCGTTATGACGGCATAGCACGCCGTAACGGCTTGCAGCCCCAGGAGGTAAGTTATACTTACCTCCGCCGCGATCCGCTTCGGGAGGACTGCCTCACAGCCCAGGCAGCCCTCCCACGGCAAATCAGGCCCCCGGGGGCCATGTGATCGCTCTCAAAGAGCGATCACATGGCCCCCTATAGCTGGCTGTGGATATGCCAGCAGGGGGACTGTTTGAAATATCAGACAGTCCCCCTGCTGGTGGGAAGTATAAAAAAAAAATAAAAGACAAGTGTAAAAATAAATGAAATATATTTTTATATATATATATATAATATGTATATATATTATATATATAATATATATACATATTATATACATGTAACGTCATACAAAGTGTATTTTAATATTAATATAAGTATATATATTAATATTAAAATACACTTAGAATGACGTTACATATATATATAATATGTATATATATTATATATATAATAGATGTACATATATATATTATATATAAATACGTATAATTAAAATAATAAATAAATAAAATAATAAAATAAATAAATAAAATATTGAAACAAAATTTAATATAAATTATATATGCATATGTAATTTCATTCTAACTGTATTTTGTTATTAATATATATATATCGGTAACAAAATACACTTAGAATGACATTCTATATATATCTATATATATATAAAATACAAATAACCGCAAATATATATATATAGATAAATACATATAATTACATAAAAGATTACATTAGTATACACGTAGAATTTAAATACCTATAAATGCATATATATTAAAATTCTACATGTATATTTAAATAATCTTTTAACGTAATTATGTGATTTGATTAATTCAAATTTGATTGACATGCCTGACAACACAGGGAGAAAGTGCAGAGAATTTAATTTGCAAGCACTATATTTGACCCTGTAACTCTCCAAGACACCATAAAACCTGTACATAGGGGGTACTGTTTTACTCGGGAGACTTCGCTGAACTCAAATATTCATGTTTCAAACTGGTAAATTGTATTACAACGATGATATTTTAAGTAAAAGTGACGTTTTTTGCATTTTTTACAAACGAACGGCACTTTTATGGACTATATTATTGTTGTAATATGTTTTACTGTTTTAAAACACTAATATTTGTGTTTAGTGAAGTCTCCCGAGAATAACAGTACCCCCCATATACAGGTTTTATGGTGTTTTGGAAAGTTAAAGAGTCACATATAAGGCTTGCATTTCATTTTTTTCACATTGAAATTTGACAGATTGGTTATGTTGCCTTTGAGAGCGTATGGTAGCCCAGGAATGAGAATTACCCCCATGATGGCAAACCATTTGCAAAAGTAGACAACCCGAGGTATTGCAAGTGGGGTATGTCCAGTCTTTCTTAGTAGCCACTTAGTCACAAACACTGGCCAAATATTCGTTTTTTGCTTTTTTCACACAAAAACAAATATGAACGCTAACTTTGGCCAGTGTTTGTGACTAAGTGGCTACTAAAAAAGACTAAACATACCCACTTTCAATACCTTGGCTTGTCTACTTTTTCAAATGGTATGCCATTATGGGGGTAATTCTCATTCCTGGGCTACCACACCGTCTCAAAGGTAACATTACCAATCTGGCAAATTTCAATTTGAAAATGTAATGTTCTATATTTGACCCTGTAACTTTCCAAAACAACATAAAACCTGTTAATGGGGGGTACTGTTGTACTCGTGAGACATCGCTGATTACAAATATGTGCATTTCTTTGCAGTAAAACCTAACAGTATTATGACATTCACAGTTAAAATGTCAGACGGAAATGCAAACTTAAAAAAAAAATCTTATTTTCTCACATTTTTTTTACTTTTATTCATAATAAATGATGTTCCATATATGAATAGTTAATGATAGATTAAAGCCCTGTTTCTCCTGAACAAAATGATATATAATAAGTGTGGGTGCACTTAATGTGACAGCGGTGAATTACGGGTGAACAGACATATAGCGCAAATTCCAGTTTTTGTTTACGTTTTGTTTTGATCAGAACGTGCACTATTGACTCCGTCCTGAAGGGGTTAACAAATGCGAGTTCTACCACCCTGTGAAATAAACAATGTTGTCACCAAGGAATTCCAATCATGTTCTGTTGAGACAAAACTGGACACCTGGACTTTTAGCACTTGTCCATTCAACAGGTGTGCAAACTTGTATGCCTCTTCAAGCTATATCTAATTGAGAGCAGCTGTGTCATCAATCTACTGAATATCACAGTTGAATCCGAATGTTTTATACAGACACTCTTAGTGAACTCTATTTATTAAGGAAGAATGAATAATGCAGAAAGAAAACCTTCTCTTCAGCTATATCTGAAGAAGGTGCAGGACTTCAGGTGCCCATAATATGTGAAACTGTTCCAAAATGGTTTGACTAATTATCATGCCCAAGGGCATAATCACAGCAGCAAGCTTTGGAGGTTATAATGCTGTGTGAATCCCTAGATTAAACAAAATGAATAAAAAAGGAGAGAGAATGTGTTTACCCCTGCCCCCCATCATTTAAACAAAAAAAGGGGACACTGCAGGCACTGTAGCTGCTTTTCTAACCAAAATTGTTCTAGTATGTGTATTTTTTACTCCAATCCCCTCTGTGCTGTTTGGCCTAATAATTATGCATGAGCAGCAATGGACGGCTGTGCTGGTCTGAGAGTGCCATTGACCGCTTTAATCTATCAGATTGCCCATTGCTGGGATTAATTAGTATGGTTATAAGAAAGTGTGGAATTTATTCCCCTGCCTTAGGATACCTCCATTAGGGTGCTGGGCTGTGGGTAGCCAGGGACGCTTTTTTAAACTGTTTGAAAATGGTTTAACTCCAAATAGGGAGACAGTGTTATAGCCTATAGTGTCCCTTTAACAGGAGACAAAGCAAAACCCATTGGAGTAGAAGTGAGCCAAGTCAGAAAAATGGTTATATACAGCTCTTATTTACGCACGGAGGAAAATTACTTGCATTTATAAAGAAACATTTATCCAAACGAATGGGGGCAGGTTTAAAATGCTGAGAGAGCACTATTTTTGTCAAAATTAGCTTGTAGTTCATTTATCGGAAATAGTGAAATTTCATAGCTTGATTAAATATTGAATGTGTTAGAGATAATGTAGTGAGCTGTATCCACAACAGATGTGTGTCAAAAATATCTGCTTACCCATAGGAATAAAGCAGTAGTCCAATCTACTTGCCCTGAAACAAAATCATTTCAATTACAAAGTTTGGATGGAGTGCTTGCCAAAAGCCATAGACATTAATAAGGCTATTTTCTAAACTCTGGAGGCACAAACAGCTGATCTGGAAGCATAACCCAACTCTACTATGGTCACAGCATGGCTATTTTTGCCAGTTGGATTTAATTTGCATTAATTAAGAATTTTGGGAATTACCCTGGGTGGTTAACGCCTTCCCATAGTCTCTTGGTTTGTCTATGTGTGTGCGTGCTCGCTGTATGCGATTGTGATACACTTTCTAAAACAAACACCGACCCATACACAAACTGATACCCACTCACTATCTATTCTCTGACACTCAAACACAGCACAGTCACATTAAGTATTTCAATTACAAGCGGCTGCCTCCACAGCCACGGGAATATGAAAACATGCTTTTTCAAAGTGGTCTTCAGCCCTGTGCAAAGCAGGGAGCTGCTGGCACTCCTTGCACCTCCCTGAAAGCAACCAGTAACTAACTCAGTACGCAGCAGGCTGCCCAGGTTACAGAGAGTTTCCAGACGAGCCAGTCCAGCCCTGTACCTGTTGGAGAAACATAGCTTACACTCCCTGCCTGTAGTTTCCCGAGAGGCTGTATAGGCTCTCAGTTTCCTAAGATGGCACTTACAGCAGCCACCATTACTGCAGTCACACGATTAACAAAATGAGTCAGAAATTAAGTTTCAGAGCTTTGGTTACCTTGGGAAAAAAGCTTAACTCACGATTTTTATGAACACTGTTAAATGTGCCTGGCCATGTTAAGGGGTATATAGTTTCTGTAAGTGACCAACAGCAGAACTAAAATACCATACACATCTGCAATTTGAACAAGCCTAGCCATTCTCATTATCAAGATAGTTTTGCCACAAAATGGCCACTTAGGAGATGTTCATTACATCATTATCTGTAAATTCTTGAAACTGCTAGAGTGAGAACACGACAAGATCGGATTCTGAGCAACGTAAAGCAGAACTTTTAATTTTAAATTAAAGCAGCTCTATCACTTTCGAGTATTTCATAAGGATATAAACCTTTATGAAATTGTATCTTTAGATTGAAATGAAGTTTCAACACAGTCAACATGAGTATAAGACAAACTAGGGACTATGGTAACTGAGGTCGACAAAAGACAGAGCTCTGCCATCAACTTTTGTCCAATCCATCGGCTGTCACAAGTGACGGCAGTACATGATCTATGGAGGTTTCTGCAGTGTTGCAAAATCCTCCTTAGAGGCTGCATGACCTTACATGTGTGATAGTACAGCACGAACGCAAGTTCTAGCAATGAAAACACCAGGAACTGAGGACAGTGACCCAGAAAAAGAAGTCAGTGGCTGTGAAGAACTGGTAAGTACACCTACCCTCAACTGCACCCGACATCCAACAGACTATAATCTGAGAGGTTACCTTCAAAAAGTCTTTGCAAAATATGGAAACACCCCTGAAAGTGACAGATCCTTTTTTGTCCCCCTAATGCCTCTTGTTTTTATTTGCATTAAATTTAGTTTTTTTAAGCTTTAAGAAAAAAATAAGGACTACTTTTTATAGGGAGCACACTCTTTGACAATATCTAGCAATAGGCAGGGCTCAAGTTCCATTTCAATCAATAAGCCAAGAGGAGTCACAGATATCCAACACACGGGAAACAAATTGGGAATGGATCTGAGACTTTGCCTTGCCACTATGTAGATCTTGTGTTTGGATGCTAGATCCCTGCTGTTTTAGCCCAATATTGATCCCAGCTGACAGTTTAAGCTTTTAATGCTATGTTATATCTTCAATATGTTGAATGTCTCTTATTTTCTCCATTTTCTGGAATCAATGTATATTCAACTGGTTGTGTCTGTTCCTCATTTTCCATTCCTTACATCGTACTTATTACCCATATAGGTTTGGCGATGCCTTACTTTCACAAATGGTACCAGCAAGTTTCTGTTTCTTTTGGTTAATTTCTCTTTCACTAGTTATTCCTGTACCCCTCTCCTAGTCAGATGAAGATATATAGATAGATTATATCTCCAAAGAAAATCAGCACTGATTTCCTTTGGCTATATCTATTTTGTGCAATCAAGCACCGGGTCTGCTACAAAGTAAGTTGGAGTGCAAGGTCTCTTTATTTTTTATATATAGATACAGATATTTTAGAGATCGACCGATATTGATTTTTTAGAGCAGATACAGATACTGATAATCTGTGAACTTTCAGGCCGATAACTTGCTGATATTCAGTAAATTTACAATTTAAAAAAAAAAAAAAAAACTATTTCTAAAGGTAAATGCACAAAATATACATACCACATGTAGTGGATGCAGTGTGTTTAGACAGGGGAGCTGTGTATGTATATAATGAATGCAGAGTGTGTGTGTTTGTGTAGTGTGTATATATAGTGAATACAGAGTGTGTGTGTGTGTGTGTGTGTGTATAGTGAATGCAGTGTGTGTAAAGTGAATGAAGTGTGTGTGTAGTGTGTATACATAATGAATGCAGAGTGTTTGCATAACGGGTGTGTATATAATGCAGAGTGTGTGTAGTGTGTGTTTCTGAAGAGATGTAATTTGTGTAAAATGGGGGGGGGGGGGAAGGACGCGGTATTTTTTATTTTAATTTAATTTTTAATATTTATAGGTTTTATTTTTTTCCCCCTCCCTGCTTGTTACCTGGCCAGGGAGGGGGGCTATGGCATTCCCTGGTGGACCAGTGGCATGTACTGAGCAGTGGGGGGGCCCGCAGCAAACTTACTTACCTTTCCAGCAGCTCCCTGTGTAACTCTCGTGGTCTGCGTGCCGCGTTGCCATGGTAACCAGTGGCAACGCTCTGACTCGTGAGATTTACACAGGGAGCTGAAAGGAGCAGCTGGAAAGGTAAGTAACAGCTTGCTGCGTGCTCCTCCGGTCCTGGTATGTATTATCGGCAATATCGGTATCTCTATTGACTGATACAGATATTACCGAAAATACCGACTATTGGTCGATATCGGTAAAACCGATAATCGGTTTATCCCTATATATATATATATATATATATATATATATATATATATATACACATACATACATACATACATACATACATACATACATACATACATACATACACCGTATATACTCGAGTATAAGCCGAGTTTTTTAGCACATTTTTTGTGCTAAAAAAACCCAACTCGGCTTATACTCGAGTCAATAGTCTGTATTATGGCAATTTGCATTGCCATAATACAGACTGGGGGAGAGGGGGGCTGGCAGAGCTGTAACTTACCTTTCCTGCAGCTCCTGTCAGCTCTCTCCTCCTACGCGCCGTCCGTTCAGCACCTCGGTCAGCTCCCAGTGTAAATCTCGCGAGAGCCGCGGCTCTTACAGAGACTTACACTGGGAGCTGACAGAGGGAGCTGCACGGACGGCGCGGAGGAGGAGAGAGCTGACAGGAGCTGCAGGAAAGGTAAGTTACAGCTCTGCCAGCCCCCTCTCCCCCCCCTGAACTGCCAATGCTGGACCACCAGGGAAGGAGCCCCCCTCCCAGCTATGTATCAAGCAGGGAGGGGGGACGAAAAATAAATAAAAAATAATAATAATAATAATAAAAAAATAATAATAATTAATTAATAAATAACAATACTAAAATAATAATAATTAAATTAAAATAAAAAATAATAAAAAAATTTTTTTTAAAGAATACAAAAAATTAAAAAAACATTGCCCACCCCCCCACCAAGGCTCTGCAACACACACACACACACACACACACTGCACTCATATACACACACACACGCTGCACTCATATACACACACACACGCTGCACTCATATACACACACACACGCTGCACTCATATACACACACACGCTGCACTCATATACACACACACGCTGCACTCATATACACACACACGCTGCACTCATACACACGCTGCACTGGTTGTAGCAATACTTTTCACAGAAGAAACGAGAAGCATAGTTTGTCCTCCAATATAAACAAATAAATAGTTTTTTTGATACAAATACATTCCTTTAAATTACTGTGACTGACTAGTTGAGTGTTGATTAGAGGAAGTATGCTGATGGGACTAGAAACAAACTGGTATAAACCAGTATAGATATTTAGTGATATGATCCAAGCAAGACAAAAGCACACAAATGACCTTCGTGAAGTTCCTTTTTGAAGAAGGCCTATCACTATTTTAGAGGCAGCTCCTTTCAAAAAAGACATTACACTCAGTTTGTACTGGGTGGTGTGACTTTTAAATAGGAATAAATAAATAAAATCATGTTTGCCATGACATATGGACTCTAGTTATAATTTTGTATTTAGAGTTCAATTGCTGAGCCTGACCACAAACTTATTCTGAGCTCCTCACCAGGCATACTCTAATTTATTTAGGCATATTTTACTCTCAGGTCCTCATCTTACAGAGGACACCAGGTGGAACATAAGGCATATTATTATGTTAGCTTGGGACCAGGCACTATAACTGAACATGGGCTGCAATTTTGTTTAAAATATCTGTTCTTTCTCAGTGTCCATCTATTTTCCATCCCTCCACTCGGTGCCAAAAATGTTTGTAAAATAAATAAAGAAATAAAACATAATAGCATTTTTGTTATTGCTTCACATATTGGAATAGGCAATTTTAGTAGT